>NW_028026320.1:0-618 GCF_054177405.1 Leptonychotes weddellii
TCTCTCATTCTCTCTCTCTCTAATAAATAAATAAAATCTTTAAAAAAATAAATAAATAAATAAAATTAAAAAAAAAAAGATTCTCCCTCTCCCTCTGCCCCTCCCAGCCCCCCCCCCGACACGTGCTCACTAGCTCTCTCTAAAAAATAAATAAATAAATAAAAATAAAACTGGTCTAGACCACAAATTCTCAAACCTGGCTGGTTCTTGAAATCCCCAGAGGCACTTGCTAAAACCGTATATTCACAGGCACTAATCCTGGAGGTTCTGATTCAGTAGCAGGTCTGGAGTATGGCTCAGGCATCTGCATCTTTTGTTCCTCTGTTTCATTTTCCCATCTTCTTGCAGATTATCTGAATTCCATTTTCATTTCTCTATAGTGTTTTTGAGTGCATTTCTTGGTGCAGATTTTCTAGTGGTTGCTTTAGGCACCATACAATGTATATGCAACTTAGTACAGTATACTCTGGAGTAAGTACAGAGACCTTATCTCCATCTGGGTTCTTTTACCCTCCTCCCTTATAATTCTCTTCAATATTTCCTCTACATGCATTAAAATCCACGTCAGACAGCATTATAATTTTTGTTTCAACTGTCAAGTGTCATTTCCTCAAGAGG
>NW_028026321.1:0-618 GCF_054177405.1 Leptonychotes weddellii
TGGTGGTGGGTATTGAAGAGGGCACGTTCTGCATGGAGCCCTGGGTGTTATGCACAAACAATGAATCATGGAACACTACATCTAAAACTAATGCTGTAATGTATGGTGATTAACATAACAATAAAAAATTTTTTTAAAGTAAGAATTTCACTTTGAGTTCTCTACAATATTACATTTTGCTGTAACTTTAACTGTTGCTTTTGTTCTATTTGTTCTAGGTTTTCCTCCCTCTGGAACAACTATTATTCTTAAATCAGAGTTCCACATCTTTCCAACACCCATTATTTCTCTCCTCTCTTATTGTTTTAAACTCCTTCTTTTTTCATTTTAATTATTTATTTTTATTTCAGCTAATTTACATTATTGGTTTTTTTTAAGATTATTTATTTATTTATTCGAGAGATAGAGAGAGAGCACAAAAAGGCAGAGTGGCAGGCAGAGGGAGAGGGAGAAGCAGGCTGTCCACTGAGCAGGGAGCCGGACGTGGGGCTCGATCCCAGGACCCCAGGATCATGACCTGAGCCGAAGACAGCCACTTAACGGACTGACCCACCCAGGCACCCCTACATTATTGTTTTAAACTCTTTTTTTATCTTCATCTGGAAGGACTTCTGAAGT
>NW_028026322.1:0-618 GCF_054177405.1 Leptonychotes weddellii
TAAAATTAACAACTCAGGAAACAACAGGTGTTGGCAAGGATGTGGAGAAAGGGGAACGAACCCACTCACATTGTTGGTGGGAATGCAAACTGGTGCAGCCTCTGTGGAAAACAGTATGGTGGTTCCTCAAAAAGTTAAAAATAGAACTACCCTATAATCCAGCAAAGGGTACAAAAATACTGATTTGAAGGCATACATGCACCCCGATGTTTATAGCAGCATTATCAACAATAGCCAAACTACGGAAAGAGCCCAAATGTCTGACTGACGAATGGATAGAGAAGATGTGGTGTATATATATTCAACGGAATATTACTCAGCCATAAAAAGGAATGAAATCTTGCCATTTGCAGTGATGTGGATGAAGCTAGAGAGTATTATGCTAAATGAAGTCAGTTAGGGGCGCCTGGGTGGCTCAGCTGTTAAGCGTCTGCCTTCGGCTCAGGTCATGATCCTGAGGTCCTGGGATTGAGCCCCACATTGGGTTCCCTGCTCCGCGGGAAGCCTGCTTCTCCCTCTCCCACTCCCCCTGCTTGTGTTCCCTCTCTCGCTGTGTGCCTCTCTGTCAAATAAATAAATAAAATCTAAAAATTAAAAAAAAAATGTAGTCAGAGAAAG
>NW_028026323.1:0-618 GCF_054177405.1 Leptonychotes weddellii
AATGAATCATGGAACACTACATCTAAAACTAATGATGTAATGTATGGGGATTAACATAAGAATAAAAAAATTAAAAAAAAAAAGGAAATTTGTTGATATGATGCCTATTAGACTCTCAGGAAAGACACTAGAGGAATAGTATGAAACCAAGTCCATGAGTCAGATGGAAATGGCCATCAAGGAGTGCTTCTTCATGAGTCTGTCTCCATTGAGGAAGGAAGGGAGCCCCACTCTTACCCTGATGTTGGAGGCAAGATTAATGTCGGCAGCTGGAAAGACTGGCAAAGCATCAGGAAGGCTGTAGGCTGGAGCACAGCTCCTGACAGGAACAGCTCTCAGGACACATACCTGGGTAAGGACTCTTCATCAGAGGGTTCTCGGCTTCTCAATACTGGGGGCTCAGTATTGGTGAGAAATGGCAAAAAGGTCTGAGGTCTGACCCTGGAAGATCAGTTACCTCACACTGGGGAGCCCAGAAAGTGAGCACTCTCAAAGTTGGCAGGGCCCGAAGGTGGCCTCCGTGGGATGGGAGTCAAGGAGGACTGCTAGGAAAGGGAGGGCCCTAATGGAATGGCAAGCTTTCAAAAGGTAGAGGGGAAGGCAAAGGGACGAGATTAG
>NW_028026324.1:0-618 GCF_054177405.1 Leptonychotes weddellii
ACAGGAATGCAGGGAAATAGTGTATAAAGACAGGTTCGTATGTCGTGATATGTGTCCCCAAATTTTACTGGTGGCCCTGAAAGTTGGGAGAGCACCAACATTCAGAGTGAATTAGCCTTCAGTACCTTATTGTTCATCCTTCAGGTCTCTTCAGCCTCTTTAACATAATTTGCTAATAACCCCATCAACGCTTCTTCTCAACTTCGAGACACCGAAAAAAGTTGCATGCCCTCAAATATACATGTGCACGCCTTCACCCAGTCTTCCTTTTTGTTGTCTTTGTCCAATTTCTGCCACACAGTTACACAGCCATATCGACGTTTAGTGGGTGTTCTCTCTTCTTTAGGATCCTGAATCAACTGAAATTTTTAGAACCCTTAGTATCTAGTTATACTTGCCATTAACATCAACTGTCTATTTGTGTCCGAATATATACACACTTAAGTTTTCTATTTTCCATTCATCATTTTTTGGCAGAGTTTCATCAATATTCTCCAGACTTTACAAAGGATTCTTTGGGGTGCCTGGCTGGCTCGGTCAGAGGAGCGTGTGACCTTTGATCTTGGTGTTGTGAGTTCGAGCCCCACACTGGGTGTAGAGATTATAAAAAAAAATAAA
>NW_028026325.1:0-618 GCF_054177405.1 Leptonychotes weddellii
GGAACATGCAGAGAGGGAGTAAGGATGGGGAGTCTGCACTATTGAGATGGCATGTAAACCGGGAACGCCATCCTAAGCCACGGATTCTGAGAGACGCCATCATCCATGCCGCACAGTCCCACCGTCGGCTGGGTCCCCGCACCCCATCCCATCTGCACAAGGCCCACACCATGTCAGCAAACAGCAGGGAGGAGCTCACAGAACCACATGAGGTCAGATCACCAAAGCCTGGAAGCAGCCAAATATCCATGGAGGAACCGGAAATAAAACCACAACACCACTGGTAATTAAATCACAACACTAACTGTTATTATTATTAACAGAACAGAATGATGATCATCCTCCTCACTGTGTGAACTTCTGAGGGTTCCACAAAACGTAGACCGACCTCAGAGGAAAATTGCTAATGGCATCATGCATGTTTATGATATAAATGAGCCAGGATGAGATGTAAAGAAGGAATCATCTAAAATTCATTTCAGTTGATCTCATAAATCCTCATGTGGTCTTGACTGAGACAATGGAACATTATCTCATTAAAAGACCAAGAGCACTGGGTTTTCATATTGAGCATGAAATGAAAAAACCGAGAGATGCGGAACTTGTTAGTGGTGTTTT
>NW_028026326.1:0-618 GCF_054177405.1 Leptonychotes weddellii
GCGCATCTGCTTTTCACCTGTGGAGGAGAGGATCTCAGCAGAGCTGGGTTTGGAGAATTCCTGAGTTTCCCCAGGATGACTTCTTTGTTTGCTTACCCTGGGGATGGCTGTAACATTATTTACCAGCCCTCATTCACTTCCCTCAAGGTCAGGACCTCTGTGGGGCCACTCCCCAACTCCGGGCTATAATTGTAGGGAAAGACTCAGTCCCAGCCTGGGGCTGATCTTTAATACTTCCTTCATTGCCCTTTATAAAGCTAGAGAGGAACCTCAAGGCCAGGTGGGTGGACCCCATACTCATACTTCCTCCCTGACACTCAGGGCCCCTCTCTCAGATCCCACAGGTGGAAGTCCTTGCTGTTCTCAAAAACTGGGAGAACCTGAGCTCCCTGACCCCCCTCCTCTTAAAACCACCGCAAAAGCCCTCAACACCCTCTCGAGGTACCTTCTCCCCTATCACGCCCCTTCTGTTCTGGGGATGGATTCTGAGCACCAGAGCCTATCAGACAGACCACTTTTTCCCCTCCCATCAAATCTCCAGGCCCAACTGGTCTGATGGCTACCAGAGCTCAGGTTTAGAGGAACTGTGGCTTAAAGCTGATGTCTCCTCCCCAACTG
>NW_028026327.1:0-618 GCF_054177405.1 Leptonychotes weddellii
TTAAAAAAAAGAAATGAAAAGACAATTCATGACAATTTAGATTGGCAAAAATAGCACATATTTGAAATTAGGACTGACCTGGAAAATTGCTTAGATATATGCTTGCCGCACCTTTTGAAATCACAGAAAGGAAACAGATTGCTTATTCTTTTTGCCCATGTATAATCCTCCAAAATGGTTAGAAAAGTTACAGATAAAAAGTTATTCTATGTTGGTGGATGATGAAATGGGTTTGGCTGGGTTATAGAAAATCAAAAATTCTAAGGAAAAATTTAATAAAGTTTTGTAGTTTTGACAAAGCAATTTAATTTTTAACACAGTGTCAAAAGTTTGATATTTGCTATAGAATCATTATTAATCTTAACACTTAGGGGGAAAGTTTGATGTTTATTCTAAACACCCCAGGGATCAATAGGAATGCCTACTACATTGCCAACAAATATGTCCTTTGTAATTGTTTCTTCCCTATGGAGTCCAACCATAGGGATGATAAACCCCAATGGGAAATTTTGCTTCAAATCATCTCCTTCAGATTCAAATAGCTCCAAATAAAACTTTCCTTCAATAATAGAGCACTGAGCGTCAGTAGATTACTTTTTTTGCTGTGCTTAGTTGGTC
>NW_028026328.1:0-618 GCF_054177405.1 Leptonychotes weddellii
ACAGGAATGCAGGGAAATAGTGTATAAAGACAGGTTCGTATGTCGTGATATGTGTCCCCAAATTTTACTGGTGGCCCTGAAAGTTGGGAGAGCACCAACATTCAGAGTGAATTAGCCTTCAGTACCTTATTGTTCATCCTTCAGGTCTCTTCAGCCTCTTTAACATAATTTGCTAATAACCCCATCAACGCTTCTTCTCGACTTTGAGACACCGAAAAAAGTTGCATGCCCTCAAATATACATGTGCACGCCTTCACCCAGTCTTCCTTTTTGTTGTCTTTGTCCAATTTCTGCCACACAGTTACACAGCCATATCGACGTTTAGTGGGTGTTCTCTCTTCTTTAGGATCCTGAATCAACTGAAATTTTTAGAACCCTTAGTATCTAGTTATACTTGCCATTAACATCAACTGTCTATTTGTGTCCGAATATATACACATTTAAGTTTTCTATTTTCCATTCATCATTTTTTGGCAGAGTTTCATCAATATTCTCCAGACTTTACAAAGGATTCTTTGGGGTGCCTGGCTGGCTCGGTCAGAGGAGCGTGTGACCTTTGATCTTGGTGTTGTGAGTTCGAGCCCCACACTGGGTGTAGAGATTATAAAAAAAAATAAA
>NW_028026329.1:0-618 GCF_054177405.1 Leptonychotes weddellii
CTCTCCTGGTTTCTGTCATCTACCAAGCTTCAGTCACTTCCCTCTTTTCACCAAAGTCTGGGGAACCCTGACTCCATCCCCTCTGAATCATAACTGGAAAAAGTTAATGCCCTTAAGAGCAAATTGGCCAGCACCTCAGCCACCCAACACCCAGTATCAAAGAGTCATCAGCCAAAGCAGATCCATTTTTTTTTTTTTTAATGACAGATGGTTGTATGATAACTGGCATCTCCCTAATCATAGTCATTGTCACACTGTGGGCTCTCTCCCCATTTAGACTGTAAGATTCAGGAATACAAGGACTTTTGTCTGACTTATTTACCTGTTGTATTCCTAACTCCTGCCATGATGTATGACACAGAGGATATTTTAAGTAAATATCTGTTAAGAAAAATAAGATGGAAAAGCAGAAAAGAATTATTTAGAGGTAGATTCTGGAAATAGGTTGCCTCTATTTGAAACCTAGGTTCTCTGCTGATTATGTGTGAGACCAGTGCCAAGTCCTTATTCTCAGTGTATCTCAGTTTCTTCTTCTTTTTTTTATTTTATTATGTTATGTTAATCACCATACATTATATCATTGGTTTTTGATGTAGTGTTCCATGATTCATTGTTTGC
>NW_028026330.1:0-10664 GCF_054177405.1 Leptonychotes weddellii
TGGACTCTGAAAAACAAACAGGGTTCTAGAGGGGAGGGGGGTGGGAGGATGGGTTAGCCTGGTGGTGGGTATTGAGGAGGGCACATTCTGCATGGAGCACTGGGTGTTATGCACAAACAATGAATCATGGAACACTTCATCTAAAACTAATGATGTAATGTATGGGGATTAACATAAGAATAAAAAAAAATTAAAAAAATATAAAAAAATAAAAAATTAAAAAAATAAAAGCAAAGGGGTTAAAATGAGAAGTCTCTATTTCAGAAGCATCACATAATGATGATAATAGTCAAGAGATGAATAAATTATTCATTATTCTCTTTGAGAGAATATCAAAGAACTGATTTTGAAATATTAGACAATTCACAGCAGTAGACATTTGTATCTAATGTCCACCATAATAATTTACCTAATTTTTCTGTAGCCTTATACTTGGAAATATAGACTCGTGGTTATTACTAATATCAAGCTTTCTTCAGTTCCTGGAGAATTCCTGTGTTGCATTTTTGACTTTTAGTTTTCTAAGTCAATCTCAAGTTTTTCCTAAGTAATATGAATTGCATTATAAGTAATGTTCTGTAAAAAGGATTTATTAAAGTGTTATTGGACTAACATTAGATGTAATCACTTCTATTGATTTTAATGATCTAACTGCTTTATTCCTCTATTGTGCATTAGCTCTGATAATACGAAGAATTAATGTTAATTGAACACTTACTATGTAATATGTCTTGTGGTAAGCATTGATTCAGACATTGTCTAATATATTCATTATAGTACTTTATTATTTTGTTATGTTTTATATCTCTCTACCAAGAAAAAATGCCAAGAAAGAGGCAGCTGTTTAGAAGCAAGAAAATCTTTGCCCCTTAATTGTGGAAACATAAGTTCAAATCCCAGCTCTGCTGCTTGCCAGCTATATGGCCTTAGGAAAAACATATACTATAAATACGATATTATAAAAACATATACCATAAATACAATGAAATTGATTTTGCTAAGTATAAAATGCACATATGGTCTCTGATGAATACATGAAATAGCATGTGAATACCTCAACTAATATGGCAAAGCAGATAGCTCTGTGTCTGGAATGCTCCAGGGGCCCAATATTTTCAGTTGGGTTTATTTACCAGTACTTTAATTCACATGAATCTTAGTTTACATAATCCTGAGAATATAAATGAGGATTTCATTCTCTGCCTAATTAACAGGGTTGATGTTGTAGATCTAATGAAATAATGCACATGAAATGGATTGTACATTGCAAAGTACTGTACAAATTTAGCTGTTATTATTTTCCCTGGAGCTTCACATAAGAAAGAGTGAAGCTATTTCCTATTTCAAAAATTCATGGTCAGGGAAAAAGGAACTCCAAGGGACCCAGGAATATATCCTATGTGTTCAAAGCATGAGAGAATGGTTGTAATTTAGCCCAGAGAAGATACTATTAAGAGGCAACAACTTGGCTATGTGAGCAATGTTTCTGAGAAGGACACAGAACACTTTCTGTTTTATGTCCACCAAAAACCCACCTACAGCAAACAGGCTCCAGGAGAGATTTCTGTGGAATATAAAGAAGAACTTCTAGACTGTCAAGGTGATAAAACCTTGGCAGGGTTATTGAATTAAGTTGTCGAGACTCCCTCCCTGGAGAACGTCAGGTAGAGAACAGGCATCTATCTATCTGTTCTAGAAGGCTTAGACATTTAACTGCTAGAGTGCAGATTAAAGACTTCCAGCTGGATCAGATGATTTTTCAAGGTCCCTTCCAGCTCGTTTTCTTACTAATCATTTATATTCCATCTGACAACTTTTCAGTCTTCAAAAGGGACTCCCTATAATTCTTAAAGTATAGCTTATTTCTAAACTTTAAAGTCATTGCCATTGATTACATTTTATATAATCTAAATAAAAAATAGGTATAATACTCTATAGCTGGATTTAACCTATATTCTGCATTTAGCATTAACTGCTATTTAATAAGCATGGGGAGTTGGACAGGGGACTCCATCTGATGATTCGTTAAATGGAAGAATTCTATGATCTAACATCTGAAATGACAGAAATCATTGCAGTCCCACGATAATGCTTTCCTTGGGATATACTTAGTGGTTCAATTTACAAGTCATACATGATTATATTTTAGCAAGAATTTATGCTTCTTTGGGATATTTTGAATGTTAGTTTTTCTTACTTGAAGAACTTGAGTCTGACTTGTTCTGAATTTTACTCCATAATGAATCATGAGAGATTCTTCTGTGTCTCTGACAGCATTTCCTCTAAAAGACACCTCAACATATGAATCAATGAACCAAAATGCCACAACCCTGAGAAGAAATTAACTCACAGTTGTTCATCTTCATAATCCATGTCTTTGGTGGTTTCCATGGTGATTCCCTGGCTAGCAGCATCCTTGCTTACCAGATGTCTTATTGTTCAACTGCTCATCTGTCTTAGGAGTTTAAAGCTTGAGAACTTAAGTCCAAGCAGAACATTTTTTTCCTAAAGATCACAGAGAAAGAAAGAAAGAAAAAAGACAGTAAATTTTTTAGAACATGTTAAGATGGAAGTGGGGATGGAAGAGGGGTATTGTCCTGACACACTCCAAATCACTTCATGAGGAATAATTCAAATTTGCATTGTATTCTCATATGTTATAATAATGAAGGAAGGTTTAATTATACTTAAAACAGAACTCCTACCCACTTAGCAGATTTTATCTCCCCCGTGGCTCCATGATATATTAGCTAACATGATAAAACACTTACTCCTACCAAGTGCCGATGGTCACAAGGTGATGTGAAAGTTGATATTTCAAAGAAGCTTCAATTCGGAGGTGCCTTGTTTGAATAAATGAGAGTAAGTGGCTGCCAAAGAGATTCTACTTAAATATTGGCTTCCTTGTCTGAAGTTCAGATAACAGCCTGGAACACAATCACTCACCCTGTTAAATTTCAACTCAGTGCCAATTACCACAGATCAGGCTTCAACTTTGTGCTGCAGAATGAAAAACAAGCAGCAGTGGTGCCAGCCAGAGAGGTTGGAAGCAGCATCGGGCCAGGTGTGAAGGTGTGGAGAAAGGTTTCAAAGCATAGTATGATCCCAGGTCTCCCATTCAGTGCAGTGCCTGCTTTCATCTGTAACTGCAGGCTCAAAGGAGCCATATGAGGCTGGATTCACTTGTTCACATGCCTAATCTAACAGCAGAGGAAACTAAGATCCAGTGAGGCAAGTCAGTTCTTCAAGGTGACAAAAAGTTAGTGTTGAGACTAAAACTGGACGTAGAAGACATTATTTCCCAGTCCATGTAGGTGGAACTAGGTAATAAACATTAAGTGGTTTGTACTATGGTACCCAGCTCTCCAGAATGTGTTTTTTAAAACTGTGCCCTTAAACTGTACTTTAAAAAAATTTTTGATAATAATCACTGGTATTGACCAAAAAGCCTCTTCCTCATCCCACCCCAATTCCCCAGTTGTCTGTTCGTTGTCTTTGGAGTAGCTGCTGGGAAATAAGTGCAGCTGAGCTTAGAAATTAGCCCATCTCATGCTGAGCCACATACCAAACATGTGAAAGGTAACAAACTACTGTGTCTAAAAGGACTAGTTTAATTTTATTGGCTTTCTTGCCAATGCTATCTTTTAAACCACACAAGAGGAATTGCCAGTCATCTACCACATGCAGGGAAAGCACTGTGCAGAGCACTATGAGATACAGAAACAGTCCGTCACTCTCAGGAAGCTTACACTCGAGCTGGCAGAAAAGGGACCCCTGTAAAAAGATGGAGTAGCATACTATTCTCATATGATAACCTCATACTCAAAAGGCAACAAAATTTGTTAAGAGTCATTCATAGCAGGTCAGAATTTTAAAAAAGATAATTTCAGCTAGGATGAGTAGAAGAGACTTCGTGGGGGAAAATGGATGGCACTGAGCTATGGAAGAGGAATTTCATTTGAGAGGAAGAGGAGGGTGCCAAATACGTGTATCTGCAAAGCTGGCATTCCCATGTCCTAGGCTTATGGTGAGGACTCATTTAGAGATTCATATCAACCACTTAGCACATTGCCTGTCATGGTAAAAGCATTTTATAGACGTCATTTTTATTATTTATCATCCATACAAAGATCAAGGGGAAAGTATTGAAGAGAGAATCTAAAGCTCTTGGTTCTCAATCCAGTAGCTAACTGGGTAAAATGGAAAAATCATTTACTATTTCAGGAAGTATTTTCTCATTGATGATATGAGAGGTTTGACCTAGGATGATCACTAGGATCCATTTTCACTCACAAATTCTGATTCTGGGACACTGAACAAATGATTTTCTCATCTGTGCTTTCCCACAATAAGCATTTTATCTCACTTAGAAGGAATTTTCTCTGAATCTTGGACTGAGGACTAGTAAAGTCGGTAACTTCTGTAACATATGAACTTCAAACAATTACATTCAAACATCAGAACACTCTTTGTTGCCATCACCAACTGTCTTTCTCATTACCATTAAGGTTTTTAATTCATCATACAAGGACTATTAATTCATATTTCATATAAAGCTGAACAAATCCAAATTGCTTAAGAAAATAAATAATTAGGAAAATAAGGTCCATTTCTTGATGGAAAAGTTAATTTACAGTCTCAGAGAGAAAGAACTGAGAAAGAGAGTTAAAATTCCATTTAATGTATGAGAGTTTTAAAGATTAGCATCCATGCATGTTGTGAAAATTAAGTATAGTAAATAATGTGTGAGGTTCTCTTAGCTTTAAGGTTTTAAGTTGCATGACATTATTTTCCTTTTTTTTTTATTCTATTGAGTAATGATCTTTATGCTTTCCTTGTACTTCTTACTGCAAATTAGAAGATTAGTGTTTAGTGTCATTGCATTAATAAAGATTATTATTTACAGCAATGGCTAGAAAGTGATTGGAGGATTAACTCCAGCAACTCTAGCATTTAAAATGCTTGTAGGTTACTTTGAGGTTTAAAAAAATACAGGTTGTTAAGAGAAACTCATCTACTCGAGATGTATAGCTACTGCCAGTGTACTGTCTTTGGGGACCCAAAACTATTTCTCATCAAAACTGCTTTTGGGGGGGCGCCTGGGTGGCTCAGTCGTTAAGCGTCTGCCTTCGGCTCAGGTCAGGGTCCCAGGGTCCTGGGATCGAGCCCCGCATCGGGCTCCCTGCTCTGCAGGAAGTCTGCTTCTCCCTCTCCTACTCCCCCTGCTTGTGTTTCCTCTCTCGCTATGTTTCTCTCTGTCAAATAAATAAAAATCTTTAAAAAAAAAAAAAAACTGCTTTTGGGAAATACTGTAATATTAACACCTTAGATACAAGAAAACGACCCCCCTCCCCTAACAACACATGGATTTCAACCTCTTTTCAGATCCTACAGTAGTGAAAACCAAGAACCTTGATAAAAGAACTCCAGACTAACTGGGGTTTATAATGAACTTCTACTGTTTTGCTCATTCACTCCTTTCTCCCTCTTTCATCTCTGTAATAGCACTTACTTTTGGGGGGAACAGCCTTCCATCTTTCAAAGTCTTCCTTTTGGGAATACCAATCTCAGTCACTTTGCTCCCCCCGCCCCCACTTCCTAACCTTTGGCCAAAAGGCTGGCATTTGACTTAAACATGGATAATAACAACTTAGAAAGTTAGACCATGGGCAAAGGGGACACAGAATTTAAAAATGGGTAGAGTTATTTTGAGATTTGAGATTGCTTATGGCTTTCTGCAACCAAGACCTTCATTCTGACCTCCTGAGCTGCTTTGTTTAGTATCCTTCCTATCATTCTGGTTGCTTATTTCTCTCTTCTTTTTTTTTTCTGTAGTCCAGATGACTACATTGTTGAATTCACCAAATACTTAAGGAAGACATGATACTACTTTTAACTTTATTCAGACAATAAAATAAAAGTGAAAATTTCTCACCTGATTTGATAAAGGTATCACACTCAATAATAAAGAATTAAAGGAAATACATATATATATGATTCATCATATCTTATGTAATAAATAATATATGTTTATAAATACATCATAAATAATACAAATATGTATGCTATAATAAAATATAACAGATTTTTAAAAAACTACAAACCAATACAATTTATGGACATAGACACAAAATTCCTTTAAAAATATAGGCATATAGGGGCACCTGGGTGATTCTATTGGTTAAGCATCCAACTCTTGATTTCAGCTCAGGTCATGGTCTCAGGGTCCTAGGATCAAGCCCCACATTGGGTTTCGTGCTCCGCAGGGAGTCTGCTTGAGGTTCTCTCTCTCTCACTCTGCCCCTTTCCCTGCTTTTGTGCTGCCTCTCTCTCTCTAAAATAAATAAACATATATACATATATGTTTTTATATCAAATCTGGTGATACATACATCAGATAATACACTATAACCAAGTAAGGAATGCAATGTTGAATTTAATATTTGAAAATTAGTCAGTGGAATTCACCACACTAATAGAAAAAAGGAGAAAAACCGTATCATTTCAATAGATGCTAAAAAAGCATTTGACATATTCAACACCTATTCATACTAAATACTAATGTTCAGCAAACAAAAAATAGAACATCTTTCAAATGTAGTGCATCCCCCAAGTATCCTAAAGCATATATCATACTTAAACTTGAGAAATCAGGTATTTCCCCTCAAAAAGATCAGGAAAAGACAAAGATGTTTCCTCAAACTACTTCTATTCAACATTGTGCTGGATGTCCTGGTTAATGTAATAGAAGGAAAAAGAAATAGAAGACATAAATAATGCTAAAAGACAGTAACATGACTGTGCACATTAAAAAATCCAAAGGAGGGGCGCCTGGGTGGCTCAGTTGTTGGGCGTCTGCCTTCGGCTCGGGTCGTGGTCCCGGGGTCCTGGGATCGAGCCCCGCATCGGGCTCCCTGCTTGGCGGGAGGCCTGCTTCTCCCTCTCCCACTCCCCCTGCTTGTGTTCCCTCTCTCGCTGTGTCTCTCTCTGTCAAATAAGATCTTAAAAAAAAAAAAAAAATCCAAAGGAATTTACCAAGAAACTAACGGAGCTAATAAGTGAATCTGGCATAGACACAGAATGCAAGTCAATGAAATACACACACACACACACACACACAGAGACACACACACACAGAGTTAACAAACAATTGGGAAATGAAAATTTCAAAATATCATTTACAATAACATCAAAAAAGAAACAAAAATACCAAGGATAAATGTAATGAAATATGTGCAAGAAGATATTTGTACAGAAAACTGTAAAATATTACTGATAGACAAAACAAATAGAGAGTTGAGAATCTCCCTGGACACGAATTAGAAGATACAATATTAAGATACTGATTCTCCTCAAGTTGATTTACAGAATCTATATGACCCAATAAAAATCCCCAAAGTTTTGTTTGTTTGTTTGGGCTTTTTTTTTTTTTTTTTTTTTTTTTTTTAGGCAATGAGCAGGTTTATTTTAGCAATTATGTGAAGGCCCAAGGAACCTGGAATATCTGACACAATCTTGAAGAGATATCATAAAGCTGAAGGACTTCCTATAACTGATTTCATGACTCACTTTGAATCTGCAATTATTAGAGAGTGTGGTGTTCACAAAAGGTTACACAAATAAATCAAAGATGTCTAATTTAAGGTGCTAAAATTGACACATACATATGGTAAACTGGTTTTTGACATGTCAATGCAATTCTACGGATAAATGAAAAGTTTTTTCAACAATTGATGCCAAAGCAACTTTTATGGGGATTGGGGGTAGAGGGAATCTTAAATCTTACTTCACACTATGCAGAAAAATAAATTTTAGACCATAAACCTAAACATAAAAGCTAAACCTATAAAGCTTCTAGAAGAAAATATGAAAGTGTATCTTCATAACTGTAGTGTTGGCAGAGACTAAAGATTTCTGTAAACAATAACAGTGCAACATTTTTGATAGATCAGACTTCATCAAAATGAGAATCTTTGCTCAGCTCACAGTTAAGAAGATAAAAGGGTAAACCACAAACTGGGAGAAAATGTAATAGGCATTTGACAAAGGACTATAACTCAGAATACAAACCAATTATAGTAACAGAGTAACCCAATTTAAAAAGTGGGGAAAACACTTATAAATAGATCATGGAGATTATAAAAAGCTGACAAACACTTCATATGGTGCCTGGCATTATTAGTTATAAAGGAAATATAAATTAAAACCAAAATGAGATGCTGCTTGACATCCACTAGAATGGTTAACAGTAAAAAAGTCTGACAATTAAAAGAGTTAAGGAGGATGTGAAAAACTGAACTTCTTAGATAATGAAGGTGGAGTGTAAAATAATACAATATTAGAAAACTGTTTCCGTTTCTAATATAGTTAAATACACAATATCTTCCGATCCAACAATTCTCAAGAAATTTGAAAGCATATGTGCATAAAAGATTTGTACAAGAATGTTGATAGGAGACTCATTCATAAAAGCCCAACGTTTGAAACATCCCAAATTACCATCAATGTAATAGATAAATTGTTGTATGTTCATAAAGTAGGAAACTATTCAGGAAAATAGAGAAAATATTTCTCAGCCATGCAATATGGAGCAATTTTTTAAATATTGTGTTAAGCAAAAGTAACTGGGCACAAATTAGCAATACACTAATACACACATACATATTGACCAAAACTCAATGAAATACACCCTTAACTTCTGTTTTTCTGTATGTCAAATAAACACAACAGACAAATATATAAATATAAATATTTGTCCATTGTGTGTATATATATATACACACACACACACAGAGACATGAAAGTATATTTGTAGATTGTCAATTTTAGTTAATGTAGTAAACAATTGGAAACATTTTCTTGATAAATGTCTTTATTGAAGAAATACAGTAAAGGATAGAAAGTTTTCATTAGGAGGCCCTACCTAATAAAGAGCTGGTATTTCTATATATGGCTTTTCAAGAGCTGACTTATCTGGACTGTACGACATGTTTGCAAATGTTCTCAGAATAGGTTTTCAAAAAAAATAATGTTTCCATTTTTTTTTTTTTTTTATTCATTCGAGACAGAGATACAGAGAGAGAGAGAGAGAAAGCATGAGCCGGGGGAGAAGCAGAGGGAGGGGAAGAAGCAGGCTTCCCGCCCAGCAGGGAGCCCGATGCAGGGCTCTATCCCATGACCCTGGGATCATGACCTGAGCCGAAGGCAGACGCTTAACGACTGAGCCACTCAGGTGCCCTGTGGATAATTTGTTTTTGAAATCCAAGTTTATATACTCTGAGTGTAAAGACGGAAATCTCTGGGTTTTTTTTTTTTTTTTAAGATGAAGTACATTTCTCCTTCAGCTTGTCAGATAACTTCTTCCACTGTCCCATTTAGAATGAAAAGGCTTAGTACTTTACAACTTGAGAAATAGTTGCACTCAACACAAACACACATACACACGTGCACACACATACCTAGATCGCTACGGGCTGGCACCAAAATCATAATGAAAATAGCATTTTGAAACTTGGAATCCCAAAAGCCTTTTGTATTTACAATTCAGTGACTAGTCTCTTTACATATTATTGCAATAATTTTTCTCTTTTTTAAAAGCCTGAAAAGGTTTCTTTGAAATCCAAAGCTTGGTCAATTACCTCATGTATCATTACACTGTATATGCCTAGTATTATTTTCTCAACCTTAAATAAGTAGAACTCTATTTAAGTTGGTGTATTTTAATGAATATTTGTAACTATAGTAAAAATCCATACAAGTGTAGAAAAGTTGGTTTGTTGTATATCCAGTGGTCCTCTTCACTCGGTGACCCGAGAAGTGTATTTTGAGAAATTCAGAAGGTGGCAGGGATCCTTCTACCAAAGTTAAATTGCCAAAGTGTGATCAAAAGGAAATAAGAGACAGAACATTTCAGGGATTAGATAAGATTCCCTATTGGGTGGGATGTAAGGATTTCATTTCATGCTGAAAATGTGCCATGTCAACTGCACCCACTGGGAATGTTTTGTTAGTTCACTGGTGAGTCTGCCTGTTTCCCTCGGGCTTGATTTCACAGCTTTTGTCACTGCTGTCCACAATCAGACAAACACAAAAGGATCATTTAGCTGTTCTTCAGCACTGGAAATTTTTCTCTACACTGAAAAAGGCAGCAGGGATTGCCATTTGTTCTTCAGTTTATTCTGAACTATGGTAACTGAGGCAGAAGGTCCCCCGGTCTCCACTGATCTGTGTGATACAGGGGAGCAAAATTGGCTACTAACAGCCAGCTGGGGCAATCAGCACCAAGACATTGAGAGGGCTTCAATTTTCTTCCACTGTCACTTGACCCAGAAGCTACCTGCACTGCAATAGCATGAGGGCCAGGAGATAGGACTCCTTGGCTCACCATTGTAATCCCCAACATTTAGCATCCTCTCTGTCCCAAAGCAAGCATGCAATACAACTTTGCAAATGATTGAGTAAAATACCCACTTTATTATTTTGTGGTTGTTAGTGTTTACAATTATGATTCTGAGTCCAGAGTTGGTTGCTGAAGAGTCGAGAATATTTTCATTTCCTGGCTTAACACGAAATACATTGGGTATTGCCCTCAAATAAAGCCTTCTTACTGGCGTATGGCCCTATCCCAATTTTTTTCTCACCTCCCAACCAACCAACATCCAAGG
>NW_028026331.1:0-618 GCF_054177405.1 Leptonychotes weddellii
GGAACATGCAGAGAGGGAGTAAGGATGGGGAGTCTGCACTATTGAGATGGCATGTAAACCGGGAACGCCATCCTAAGCCACGGATTCTGAGAGACGCTATCATTCATGCCGCACAGTCCCACCGTCGGCTGGGTCCCCGCACCCCATCCCATCTGCACAAGGCCCACACCATGTCAGCAAACAGCAGGGAGGAGCTCACAGAACCACATGAGGTCAGATCACCAAAGCCTGGAAGCAGCCAAATATCCATGGAGGAACCGGAAATAAAACCACAACACCACTGGTAATTAAATCACAACACTAACTGTTATTATTATTAACAGAACAGAATGATGATCATCCTCCTCACTGTGTGAACTTCTGAGGGTTCCACAAAACGTAGACCGACCTCAGAGGAAAATTGCTAATGGCATCATGCATGTTTATGATATAAATGAGCCAGGATGAGATGTAAAAAAGGAATCATCTAAAATTCATTTCAGTTGATCTCATAAATCCTCATGTGGTCTTGACTGAGACAATGGAACATTATCTCATTAAAAGACCAAGAGCACTGGGTTTTCATATTGAGCATGAAATGAAAAAACCGAGAGATGCGGAACTTGTTAGTGGTGTTTT
>NW_028026332.1:0-618 GCF_054177405.1 Leptonychotes weddellii
ATCATGGGACACTACATCAAAAACTAATGATGTAATGTATGGTGATTAACATAACATAATAAAATAAAATTTAAAGAAATTAAAAAAAAGAAAGGTATCAGTTAAAAATTTGGAAACTTGTTGGAGAAATAGATCATAAATAAGGAAAGCAGAACGGCTGGAATGAAACCTGTGGTTTCTGGTTTGGAGTCAGTGGTGTCAGTATGGACTTACTGTTTGTAAATACAAATGCAGAAAAATAGACTCATAGATACATACAGATATGTGTATTAGCATGAGGCATTGCTCATGTCCATATTCTCTAGGTGAAAGCAGTCACACCTCAGTAGTGATATGCACACTTAACACCAAGAACATAGTTCCTAAATATGATTCTCCAATAAAAGGAGTTGAGTTTCCCTGGAGAAGTGATTGATTACAGGGCTGGGCGAGGAAAATGCAAAATGGACTCAAGCAATTTGTGGTGCCAGAAAATAAGGAAATGGGTATATGAAAAAATATGGACATATCTGAAGTGCACTAGAGCTGACCTTAGAGTTCCCAAGGGCCAAATCTGGAATAACTTAAGTTTAAAAATGAATAGGTATAGTGTTGGATTTTAAACCCCTATTAAGATAA
>NW_028026333.1:0-618 GCF_054177405.1 Leptonychotes weddellii
GGACCAGCAATTGCACTCCTTGGTGTCTGCTCAAAGAAGCTGAAAACTTAGGTCCACACAAAATTCTACAGCAGCTTTATCATCAGGGCCAAAACTTGGAAGCAACCAAGATGACCTTTGGAAGGTGAGCGCATAAGTAAGCTGCGGTCCATCCAGACATGGAATATTATGCAGCGTTAAAAAGAAATGAGCTATCCAGCCATGAAAAGGTATGGAAGAGCCTTAAGTGCATATTACTAAGTGAAAGAAGCCAGTCTGACAAGGCTACGTACTCTCTGATTCCAACCACCCGACGTTCTTAAAAAGGCAACACTGGGGAGACAGTAAATGGAGATCAGTGGTTGCCAGGAGATGGGGGGAGGGATGAAAACGCAGAGCACAGAGGATTTTTAGGGCAGTGAAACTACTCTGTATGTTATTGTAATGGTGGATACATGTCATTATACACTTGTCCAGAATGCATAGGATGTACACCACCAAGAGTGAACCCTACAAAAGTGATAACGATGTGTCAATGTAGGCTCATCAACTGTAACAAACGTACTGCTCTGCTGACAGATAACTGACAGGGAGGCTCTGGTGTGTGAGGGCCGGGACTGGAAGGGAAATCGCTATGCC
>NW_028026334.1:0-618 GCF_054177405.1 Leptonychotes weddellii
AGCTGAATCTGATGAGTTCACCAGTCTTCCTAATTTTAGGAAGAGTTTAAGAGCATGTACTGGGGCAGAAATTTGTATTGTAAGAGGAAGGGAGATAGTGATTAATTTTAAGAGAGTGATTGAACCAATTAAATGTAAACTTATAAAAGTACTTTGGCCTCAATTTAAAGGATAAGTTGGAGAAAGAATTTATATTGGGTAACTTTTTGAGAATGCATTCTAATATATAAGCAAAGAGTAATGAGGAACACAAGCTCAAGTTGGGGCAGAGGGAAGAGGAATTTATTCATTCATTCAAAAAACATTGATTGATTGATTACTACTGACCTAGCACTGTGATAATTGATGAGGCAATGTAGTCGACTTCAAGAAATATGACATAGCAATGGTATTGTAACAACATTGCATGGTGATAGATAGTAGCTACACTTGTGGTGCACATAGCATAGAGTTGTGGAATCACTATGTCATACACCAGAAAATAATTTAACATTGTGTGCCAACTGCCAAATAAATAAATAAAATGTGGTAGTATAATCAGCAGGATTTCTTGGCCAACTGGATAAGAGAGAGGGAAGACCGTGAGGAGTTTAGGCTATGCCTCAGGATTATGACTCA
>NW_028026335.1:0-618 GCF_054177405.1 Leptonychotes weddellii
ATCAGAAACTAATGATGTAATGTATGGTGATTAACATAACATAATAATAAAAAAAAGAAAAAGGATAAAATTAGTGTCATATTGGAAGTTAAAATTTTAAACCCCCGCAGTATATTTGTTTGAATTATAAGATTTCTCTGTGCCATTAAAGATAGTGATAAAACCTAGAAAGAAGTTTGGGGCAAATTTTATTTTAAAATGGGATTTCTTTTAATGTTTCTTAATTCTAGCAATCTATCAAAAATGTAATTATTTTCCTAATATTATGGGTTTATCCCAGTCTGTGCAATTTAGAAGCACAAAGGCAGAATATACATGGAAAAATAGAGTACTTCCATTCTTTGGAAAAATCCATAGTTTGCCACTAGTCCTTGAGGCATTAAAAGTCAAGAGCTGGATATGTAATATAGGAAGGCTGTTACATGAGGCCTGCATATTTTTTCTAATTAAAGAAACACAAGTTTAAGGGATACATTTTTTGGACATCACTGAAGAGTTACTCATATCTATTGTTTCTCTGTGCAATATAGCATTTTGATTAGAGGACAACTAAATAAAGCTTTGTCTTTCTTATGTGTGTATGAAAGTATATTTATAGAGGATATTCTAGAGTTAGCT
>NW_028026336.1:0-618 GCF_054177405.1 Leptonychotes weddellii
CGCAGCCTATTCCTTTGATTTGAGATGTATAGACATGGTCTAAGAATATAATATAGTGTAATTCATGCAAATAAGAATACAAACACTCCCCCTTTTCAGAGTAGCTCAGCGCAACACTACCAGGAGGGGGCTAGCATGGTAGGCAGTGGACACAGTGGCCCCCGGCCAGGTATCAGAGGTGGGGTGGCTGGAAGATCAGCTACCTGGGGTGGAAAGCTCAGGAACCCCAGACTTGGTGGGGCAAGGAGGGCAGCCAGCAAGAGGTGCTGGAACCTGAGGGGACTGAGAAGGGGGCCTGCAGGGGAACGGTACGGAGATGGGGAAAGGGAGTGACAGACAGAGGAGAAATCTGGAATAAGTTCTGTGATTCTGAATTAGATTTCGAGCTATCAGCGTGAACTCAAGAGAGAGCAGAGGTGGTGATGTGCGGACAACATTTCCTGGCTCTGTCCACTGAGAGGACTGGAGCACCTGCACAGCAATGAGCACATCGAGAGCCTAGATTTTGGTTTCTAAATACCACACCCTACTAAAAGGAACAGCTTGATTCTGGGCCCAGGGCAGGGAAACTACAAGGCGTGCCTGGAAAGTCTGATACCCAGAAAGGAAGGAAGAGCT
>NW_028026337.1:0-618 GCF_054177405.1 Leptonychotes weddellii
ACACAAACCCTGCTGGCTTTCAAAGGTAGATGTTTTGGGAACCTGTCTTGCTAATGCAGATCTTAAACACTGAGGTACCAGATATGGGGTTCAACCCCTTTACTCCTCAGGTAGAAGCTTGGGATTGTGAGTTTTCTCCTTATTGTGCATTGCTGCACCAGGGGTGGGATTTAAGGTGAGATTATGTCTCAGCCTCTCCGACCCATTTCAATAGTGGTTTTTTCTTGGTAGCCTGATGCATAGGATTCACTCAGCTAGTTTTGGGGATTGTTTCAGAGGAGGTTGTTCCAAATGTAGCTGTAGATTTGGTGTACCCATGAAAGAAGATAAGTTCAGGATCTCCTATGTCACCATCTTGAACTCTTGCTCTAGTCTTTACTGTTCTTTCTTCACTTTAGTGATCCATCCCATAATTCTCCTAGGTTTCTCCTACCCTTTCCCAATTTTGTACCCCCCCTCACTGCTTTTTTGTTTGTTTGAGGAGCTATATATGCCCTACTGTAAAGCAAGGATTTTCTCCCTATAATTATAACTCAGAAAAGAGTTTGTCATATTTAGGGCATCCTCTTATTTGCTTCATTTTGGATAACAATCTACTGTTCAGGGCTCACATGAGTT
>NW_028026338.1:0-618 GCF_054177405.1 Leptonychotes weddellii
TTAACAGTTAGCTCTCTCAAGCCACTTCGAGCAGACTACAGCACAACACTGTCTCTGCCCATCCTCCCTGCTGTGAATTACCACCTGAAGATATGGTTTTGGTGATCACATACTTGCATTAATACTGTTTTGTTGTTCTATTTGTTTTTGATTGCCCATAATTATTTTTCCCAGACCCACTGATACGCAAAATGTAAATGACTTCTTGGCTGAGGTATGGGTATAAATTCTGCCATACGAAAGAGGAAAAATTCATGTGGCTATACCCTTTCAAGTATTTCTCCTCCAACTCTTTCTGGCACCTGGCCTGATGGAAGGGAACGGTTCACAAACAGAGACTGGGAAATATGGTAATATTTTAATTACAAATGTTGTGAAAGCTTCTCTCTGTGTCAGACTTGAACCCATAAAATGTCCTAAGATTCTTCTAGCCAAGAAGTTGTCGTATTACTTTAAGATACAGAACAATCTCAAAACACCATGTCAACTAACATAAGACATGAAGAGGAGAGGAGAAGCCCTAGTGACCATAACAATAAAAGCAAAACCAAGACACTGTATATTTTACAGCCCTTTAGTTTATGAAGCACTGGTTTACCTTTATGAAGGCTTATGAAA
>NW_028026339.1:0-618 GCF_054177405.1 Leptonychotes weddellii
CTCTCTCTCTCTCAATAAATAAATAAAAAATCTTTAAAATAAATAAATAAATAAATCCATGTTGAGAGAAATGCAGACTAAGCGGGCCACTTTGGGCCATATAAACGTCTTTTCTTCTCCTCACATGGCAATGTTGCCAGACCAGAGTAACCAAAATCAGCCAAGCAGCCCCTTAGTGATAAGCGTTAGTGCTGAAGACTCAAAGAGCCAGTCAGAATAACTTAAGCACTTGAAAGAGCAAAACTACTAAAACTAAGCTACTTCAAAGACTGTACCTCTCCAGGTACTGTGGTGCTTGCTCAAATAAATGTCCAAAGCACAGTAAGAAAATAAGAAAACAAAACACCCACAGCTGTTAAACAAAGCGTAGAACCACTGTTGAAATGACTCGTCCCTCTTGGAGAGCCTGAAACTGCAATGAATCCAGAGATTCACAGAGCAACATCCTAAAGATATAGGATTACTAGAGGCATTTTTCTCATTGCCTGATCAGTACTGTACTTGCTGGTCCTGAGAAATTTTCATAATTCGGATGAGAGGCTGGGTGGTCTCATATTGCACTTCCTGTGGAGGTACTTCTGGAGTGGTGCTCACCATAGCAACTGAGCACTCCAGCTG
>NW_028026340.1:0-618 GCF_054177405.1 Leptonychotes weddellii
GTTCTTAAGAAAAGCAGGTGTGAAGACCTGTGGTATCCATCTCATGACAATGATTGCCCTCTCAACTTAAATTTGCAGAATTAAAGGTGAACACACAATTGTGACTCTTCTTGGGAAGAAAGGAATTAAGAAAGTTAGAGATACAGAGAAGAGGAAGGAGGAGATAGGTGGGAGAGAAGAAGAAGGAAAGAAGAAGGAAGGAAGGAAAGAAGAAAGGAAGAGAGACTTCCAAGGTAATTTTCTCTCTCTACCTAATCAGAGAAATATAGGATGCCCTTTGAAAAATCTCTACCAAACATTCTGAGCACTGTAGTAACTTTGTAAGTTTCATACTCATACTTAAAATGTACTTTTTTGGGGCGCCTGGGTGGCTCAGTCGTTAAGCGTCTGCCTTTGGCTCAGGTCATGGTCCCAGGGTCCTGGGATCGAGCCCCACATCGGGCTCCCTGCTCAGTGGGAAGCCTGCTTCTGCCTCTCCCACTCCCCCTGCTTGTGTTCCCTCTCTCGCTGTGTCTCTCTCTGTCAAATAAATAAAATCTTTAAAAATAAATAAATAAATAAATAAATAAAATCTTTAAAAAAAAATTACTTTTTCTTGTTTTATTTGGTTTCTGTTTT
>NW_028026341.1:0-475 GCF_054177405.1 Leptonychotes weddellii
TCTTCCTTTTTACTTCTAATCCTCACCACCTCATGTATCTGCTGAGGCCAAGAAGTGGAAAGAATTCAGTGGAACCAAGTGTCTGAACCAGTTGAACCATGAAAGGGCATTTAAAATGGTGACATTTCATGCATTTTGTTCAGTCACCAAGAAACACTGTAGTAGCACTACTTCATTATCTTCTTTCATAATGTGGGTTTGCTTCCTTTCCTATTCGTATTTATTGGCTTTCATTGTTAATACAACGGCAAGTTTCTTAAAGGAGATTCAATGATTTGTGATAACTTCACAGAGATTTTTGTGGAGTACTAGGGTAAATAAATGTACAACGCAAATTGTGATGAGTTGACTCCCAGCAAAGTCTTTAATAGGCACTTTGATTTCTGAGCACCCTACTGCCACTTTCCCCCATCTTTCCCACATACCCTTATCTCAAGTCCTTACCCTGTGTTCCATCTTTTCACTATAGATGAAT
>NW_028026341.1:575-1000 GCF_054177405.1 Leptonychotes weddellii
AGTCCATCAAAATCCTAAAGGAGAACACAGGCAGCAACCTCTTCGACCTCAGACGCAGCAACTTCTTCCTAGAAACATCGCCAAAGGCAAGGGAAGCAAGGGCAAAAATAAACTATTGGGACTTCATCAAGATAAAAAGGTTTTACTGTTTCCTTCTTGTCCTCATCTCAAGAGAGGAAAGGAAGTACCGTTGACCTTTGAACAACGTGGGTTTGAACACTGCGGGTCCACTTACACATGGTTTTTTTTGATGAATATAGTACAGTGCTGTAAATGTATTTTCTCTTCCTTATGATTTTCTTAGTAACATTTTCTTTTCTCTAGCTTACTTTACTGTGAGAACACAGTGTATAATACATATAACATATGCAATATGTGTTATTCGACTGTTTATGTGGTCAGTAAGGCTCCCGGTCAACAACAGG
>NW_028026342.1:0-10663 GCF_054177405.1 Leptonychotes weddellii
CCAATTTTCTCAGCACCATTTATTGAAGAGACTGTCTTTTTTCCATTGTATATTTTTTCCTGCTTTGTCGAAGATTAGTTGACCATAGAGTTGAGGGTCCATATCTGGGCTCTCTATTCTGTTCCATTGGTCTATATATCTGTTTTTGTGCCAGTACCATGCTGTCTTGGTGGTCACTGCTTTGTAATATAGCTTGAAATCGGGCAACTTGATGCCCCCAGCTTTCTTTTTCTTTTTCAACATTTCCTTGGCGATTCGGGGTCTTTTCTGATTCCATACAAATTTTAGGATTGTTTGTTCCAGCACTTTGAAAAATGTCATTGGAGTTTGATCAGGATGGTGTTGAGGGTATAGATTGCTCTGCGTAGCATACACATTTTAACAATGTTTATTCTTCTGATTCATGAGCATGGAAAGTTTTTCTATCTTTTTGTGTCTTCTTCAATTTCTTTCATGAGTGTTCTGTAGTTCCTAGAGTATAGATCCTTTACCTCTTTGGTTAGGTTTATTCTGAGGTATCTGATGGTTTTTAGTGCTATTGTAAATGGAATTGTTTCTCTAATTTCTCTTTCTACAATTGCATTGTGAGTGTATAAGAAAGCAACTGATTTCTGCACATTGATTTTGTATCCTGTAACATTACTGAATTGCTGTATGAGTTCTAGTAATTTGGGGGTGGTCTTTTAGGTTTTCCACATAAAGTATCATGTCATCTGTGAAAAGAGAGAGTTTGACTTCTTCTTTGCCAATTTGAATACCTTTTATTTCTTTTTGTTGTCTGATTGCTGTTGCCAGGACTTCTAGTAGTATGTTGAACAATAGTGGTGAGAGTGGGTATCCTTGACGTGTTCCTGATCTTAAGGGAAAGGCTCTCAGGTTTTCCCCATTGAGGATGATATTCGTTGTGGGTTTTTCATAGATGGATTTTATGAACTTGAGGAATGTTCCTTCTGTCCCTACACTCTGAAGAGTTTTAATCAGCAAAGGATGCTGTATTTTGTCAAATGCTTTTTCTGCATCAATTGAATGGACCATATGGTTCTTCTCTCTCCTCTTATTAATATGTTTTATCACATTGACTGACTTGTGAATGTTACATCCCGGGGATAAATCCCACTTGGTCCTGGTGGATGATCCTTTTAATGTATTGTTGGATCCTATTAGCTAGGCTTTTGTGAGGATTTTGGAATCCATATTCATCAGGGATATGGGTCTGAAATTCTCCTTTTTGATGGGGTCTTTGCCTTGTTTGAGGATTAAGGTAACGCTGGCCTCATAGAATGAGTCTGGAAGTTTTCCTTCTCTTTCTATTTTTGGAAACAGCTTCAGGAGAATAGGTTTATTTCTTCTTTGAATGTTTGGTAGAATTTCCCAGGGAATCCATCAGGCCCTGGACTCTTGTTTTTAGGAGGTTTTTAATCACTGCTTCAATCTCTTTACTGGTTATTGGCCTATTCAAGTTGTCAATTTCTTCCTGTTTCAGTCCTGGGAGTTTATAGATTTCCAGGAAGGCATCCATTTCATCCATTTGTCAGCTTATTGGCATATGGTTGTTGATAATAATTTCTAATAATTTATTCTATTTCCTTGGAGTTAGTCGTGATCTCTCCCCTTTATTCATAATTTTATTAACTTGGGTCCTTTCTCTTTTCTTTTGGATAACTCTGGCCAGTGGTTTATCAATCTTATTAATTCTTTCAGAGAACCAACTTCTAGTTTCATTGATCTGATCTACTGTGTTTCTGGTTCCTCATTCATTGATCTCTGCTCTAATCTTAATTATTTCTCTTCTAATGCATGGCTTAGGTATCATTTGTTGCTTTTTCTCTAGTTCTTTAAGGTGTAGAGTTAGGTGGTGAAATCGGGATTTTTCTTTTTTTTTGAGTGAGGATTAGATGGCTGTGTATTTCCCCCTTAGGACCGCCCTTGCAGTATCCCATAGGTTTTGGACCAATGTGTTTTCATTCTCGTTGGTTTCCATTAATTGTTTAAGTTCTTCTTTGGTTTCTTGTTTGACCCAACATTCTTGAACAGAGTGGTCTTTAACTTCCAAGTGTTTCAATTTCTTCCAATTTTTTTCCTGTGATGGAGTTCGAGTTTTAAAACACTATGGTCTGAGAATATTCAGGGAATAATCTCAATCTTTTGGTATCGGTTGAGACCTGATTTGTGATCCAGTGTGTGGTCTGTTCTGGAGAAAGTTCCATGTGCGGTCAAGAAGAATGAGTATTCTGTTTTAGGGTGGAATGTTCTGTATATATCTTTGAGGTCCATCTGGTCCAGTGTGTCATTCAAAGCTCTTGTTTCTTTTTTGATTTTCTGCTTAGATGATCTGTGCATTGCTGAGAGTGGAGTATTGAGGTCTCCTACAATTAATGTATTGTTATCAATATGACTCTTTATTTTGGTGAACAGTTGGCTTATGTAGATGGCTGCTCCCATGTTGGGGGCATAGATATTTACAATTGTTAGATCTTCTTGTTGGATAGACCCTTTAAGAATGATATAGTGTTCTTCTGTGTCTCTAACTACAGTCTTTAGTTTAAAATCTAATCTGTCTGGTATAAGAATTGCTACCCCAGCTTTCTTTTGAGGTCCGCTGGCACGGAAGATGGATCTCCATCCCTTTACTTTCAGTCTGCATGTATCTTTAGGTTCAAGATGAGTCTCTTGTAGACAGTATATGGATGGGTCCTGTCTTTTTATCCAATCTGCAACCCTGTGCCGTTTTATGGGAGCATTTAGGCCTTTCACGTTGAGAGTGACTATTGAAAGATATGAATTAACTGTCATCATGTTGCCTGTGAAGACCTTGTTTTTATAGATTCTCCCTGTGAATTTTTGCTGTATATCACTCTTGGGGTCTTTCTCCTTTTATAGAACCCCCGTTAATATTTCTTGCAGGGCCGGCTTAGTGGTCACATATTCTTTTTTTTTTTTTTTTAGATTTTATTGATTTGAGAGAGAGAGACAGAGATAGTGAGATAGCACAAGTGGAGAGGAGAGGGAGAAGCGGGCTCCCCACAGAGCAGGGAGCCCAATGTGGGACTCGATCCCAGGACCCTGGGATCATGACCTGAGCCGAAGGCAGACGCTTAACCGACTGAGCCACCCAGGCGCCCAGTGGTCACATATTCTTTCAGTTTCTGCTGTTCCTGGAAGCTCTGTATATCTCCATCCATTCTAAATGACAGCCTTGCCAGATAAAGTATTCTTGGCTGCATGTTCTTCTCATTTAGTACCCTGAATATGTCTTGCCAGGCCTTTCTGGCTTGCCAGATCTCTGTGGATAGATCTGACGTTATTCTGATGTTCCTTCCTCTGTGCACAAGGAATCTCTTCCCCGTAACTGCCTTTAAGATGGTTTCCTTGGTTCTAAGATTTGCAAGTTTTACTATTACATGCCGGGATGTTGGCCTGTTTTCCTTGATCTTGGGAGGGGTCCTCTCTGCCTCTAGGATGCGAATGTTTCTTTCATTCCCCAGATGGGGAAGTTCTCAGCTGCAATTTGCTCAAATATATCTTCTAGTCCTCTCTCTCTCTTCATCCCCTCAGGGATTCCAGAATTCTAACATTGGAGCGTTTCATGGTGTCACTTATTTCTCTGATTCTATTTTCATGGATTCTGAGTTGTTTTTCCCTGGTCTCCTCATTTCCCTTTTTATCTATTAATTGGTCTCCTAGTTCACTAATTCGTTTTTCTGCCTTGCTTACCCTAGGTGTTAGATTACCTAGATTAGATTGGATCTCATTGATAGCATTTTTAAGTTCTGCCAGTTGTTTTCATTTCTGCCCTTAAAGACTCTATGTTGCCATCAATTGATTTCTCCATTCTAGCTATTGTCTTCACAGTTGCTAGCCTGGATTCCATCTCTGACATCTTTGTTATATATGAATCCATTTGTAAATCTGTGTCTCTGAGTTTTTCCTATTTTGTGGGTTCCTCTTCATAGTCCTTCTGTTGAGGGCTGGTTGAGGGAATGTATAGAGTCCAATAATTTGGACAACCCAAGCAAGTTGCACCTCTTTTCTAGGGACCTTAGGGTTGATGGCCTCTTGTTTTCCCAGCCTGTCTTCTGGGGGAGGGACCTGCTGTGCTGTTTCTCAGGCAACCCTTTTTGGGCAGAGTTGCCTTGCTCCCTGTGGTGAGGGATGGACCCGGTGAAAACTGTTCTTTGGGGGCTTTTGTTCTCTGGCAGCTTTCCCTGGTGGCTTTCTGCATCTCTTCCAAGAGTCAGAGTAGAAGAGACCATTTCCAACCCTCTGCCTCAGAGCAGAGAGATCACAGTCTGTTCTTCAGTGAGCTCTGCAGGCCACACTATCTCTGTTTCTGTCTGTGCTGCTATAAACTGCAGTCCTGTGTTGTGCACTCCTCAGCAGGGCTCCCAGTCCTTGCCTCCATATCAGGGCTTGGGGGCACTTCTCTTCCTTTTGTGCTTCTGAAACCTCCAGCTGCCCCCAGTTTGCACACATGGCCCTACTGCTCCAGGTTTCCATCTGGGGTGTTGCCCTAAATTCTTTTCCCCACCACTACTGGTCGGCGAGTCTATGTCCTATCCCCAGTACAGGAGGCTATCACTCACCGGCGGTGTAAGATCCCAACAGTTTGGCTTCCTCCCCCTTCCGTTTATCCTTTGATATCTGTCAGTGGGATCACGGCTCCCTGCTTCATACCTCGAAACCAACTCCCTGTGATAATCTGTTTGTAGAGATTTAGATCTATCTTCTTACATCTCAGCCTGATTTCGTGGGTGTTCAGAGTGGTCTGGTAGATATCTAGCTTAATTCTGGGGACCAGTTGGAATAGTGTCCTCTACTCCTTTACCATCTTTTCCCCCCTCCTGGCAATTCTATCTTTATTTTATTTTATTTTGATTTATTTTATTTTATTTTTTTAGAATTGTCCATATTGTTTTCCACAGTGTCTGCACAAATTTCCATTCCCACCAACAGTGCATGAGGTTTCCTTTTCTCTGCATCCTTGACAACACATTATTTCTTGTCTTTTTTATTTTAGCCATTCTGACAGGTGTAAAGTGATATATCATTGTGGTTTAATTTGCATTTTCCTGATGATGAGTGATATTGAGCATCTTTTCATGTATCTCTTGACCATCTGCATGTCTTCTTTGGAAAAATGTCTATTCAGATCCACTACCCATTTTTAAATTGAATTGTTTGTTTTCTTGGTTTTGAGTTGTATACATTTTTTATATTTTTTCGGTATCTACTCCTTATCAAGTATAACATTTGCAAATATCTCCCATTCAGTAGGTTGCCTTTGTGTTTTATTGTTGGTTTCCTTCTCTGTGCAAAAGCATTATATTTTGGTGCAGTCCCAATAGTTTAATTTTGCTTTCCTTTCCCTTGCCAGAGGAGACATGTCTAGAAAAATGTTTCTATGCCCAATGTCAAAGAAATTACTGCCTGTGTTTTCTTCTAGGAATTTTATGGCTTCAGATCTTTTAGGTCCTTATTCCATTCTCAATTTATTTTTGTGTGTGATGTAACTAAGTGGTCCAGTTCCTTTCCTTTGCATGTAGCTGTCCAGTTTCCCAATTCCATTTGCTGAAGAGACTGTCTTTCCCCCCTTGTATATATTTGCTTCCTTTGATGTACCATAAAAGTGTGAGTTTATTTCTGGACAATCTACTCTGTTCTATTGATCTATGTGTCTTTTTTGTGTCAGTAACCATACTGTTTTGATTAGTACAGCTTTGTAGTATGTCTTGAAATCTGGGATTGTGATACATTCAGCTTTGTTCTTTTTCAAGGTTTATTTGTCTATTTGGGGTCTTTTATGATTTTATACACATTTTAGGATTATTGGTTTTGGTTTTGTGAAAAATGCCTTTGGTATTTTGATAGGGGTTGCATTATATCTGAAGATTGCTTTGGGTAATATGGACGTTTTAACAATATTAATTCTTCCAATTCATGAGCATAGACTATATTTCCATTTGTTCACATCATCTTCATTTTTTTCGTCAGTATTATATAGTTTTCCAAGTATATGTCTTTCACCTCCTTGGTTAAGTTTATTCCTAGATATTTTATTCTTGCAATTGTAAATGGCAATGCTTTCTTAATTTCTCTTTTTGCTACTTCATTATTGCTGTATAAAAACACATTGGATTTCTGTACATTTATTTTTTTGCCCGATGCCCTTACTGAATTCATTTTTCAGTCCTAGCAGTTGTTTTGGTGGAGTCTTCAGGGTTTCAAGTATATAATATCATGTCATCTCTAAATAGTGAAAGCTTTGTTCCTTCCATAGTAATTTGGATGCTTATTATTCTTTTTACTTGTCTGATTGCTGTGGCTAAGACTTCCAGTACTATATTGGATAAAGTTGATGTGAATGGACATCCTTGTCTTATTCTTCATCTGAGAGGAAAAGCTCTCAGTTTTCCACCACTGAGTATGCTGTTAGCTGTGCGTTTTTCATCTATGGCCTTTATTATGTTGAAGTCTGTTCCCTGTAAAGCTACTTTTTTGAGAGTTTATATCATGAATGGATGTTTTACTTTGTCAAAAGCTTTTTCTGCATCTATTGAGATGAGTATATGATTTTTATCCTTTCTCTTGTTGATGTGAAATATCACTTTGATTGATTTGCAAATATTGAACCACCCTTGCATACATAGACTAAATCCCACTTGATCATGGTGAATAACTTTTTAATGTATTGTTGAATGTTGTTCGCTAATATATGGTTATGGATTTTTGCATCTATGCTCATTAGAGATATTGGCTGCAGTTCTCATTCTCTCCCTTTTTTTTTTTTTGTGGTGTTTTTATCTGTTTTTTCTATCAGGGTGATAATAGCCTCATACAATGTATTTGGAAGTTTTCCTTCCTTTTCTATTTTTTGGAATAGTTTGAGAAGGATAGGTAGTAACTGTTCTCTAATTGTTTGGTAGAATTCACCTGTGAAGCCATCTGGTCTGGGACTTCTGTCTGTTGGGCTTTTTTTGATTACTGACTCAATTGCATTTATAGCATTTGGTCTGGTCAGGTTATCTATTTCTTTATGGTTCAGTCTTGTAAGGTTGTATGTTTCCATTTCTTCTAGGTTGTCCTGTTTGTTTGCATATAATTGTTTATATTAGTCTCTTATGAGCTTTTATATTTCTTTTTTTAAGATTTTATTTATTTATTTGACAGAGAGAGTGTGAGAGAGCACAAGCAGGGGGAGCAGCAGAGGGAGTGGGAGAAGCAGGCTTTCCACCAAGCAGGGAGCCCAATGTGGGGCTCAATCCCAGGACTCTGGGATCATGACCTGAGCTGAAGGCAGACACTTAACCGACTGAGCCACCCAGGCGCCCCTGAGCATTTGTATTTCCATGGTAACAGTTTTATCATCTCTTTTATTTCTGATTTTATTTATTCGAGTTCACCTTTCTTTTTTTCTTGGTGGTTCTAACTAAAGACTTGTCTATTGTGTTGATATGTTTAAAGAACCAGCTCTTACTTCCATTGATTTTCTATATTGGCCTTCTAGTTTCTATTTTATTTATTTCTCTTCTGATCTTTGTTATTCTTATCTTTGACCTTTATTTGTTTTTCTAGTTCCTTAGGATTGAAAGTTACATTGTTTATTTGAGGTTTTTCTTGTTTCTTGAGGTACCCATTTATCACTATAAACTTCCTTCATAGAATTGTTTTTGCTGCATCCCATAAGTTTTGGTAAGTTGTATTTCCTTTTTCATTTGTCTGGTGATATTATTTTCCAATTTCTCTTTTAATTTTTTTTAATTGAACCCTTGATTGCCCAATAGCATGTTGTTAAGCCCCACACATTTGTGAATTTTCCAATTTTCCTCTTGTAATTAATTTCTAGCTTTATACCATTATGGCTGGAAAAGACGCTTAAGATGACTCAGTCATCTTAAACTTTTTAAGACCCTTTAGTGGCTTAGCATATGATCTAACCTGCAGAGTGTTCCATGTGTATTCTGTGAAGGTGAATGTGTATTCTTTTGTTTTGGGATGGAATGTTCTATACTAAATCCATCTGGTTTAACAGGCTATTTATAGCCAATGTTTCCTTATTGATTTTCTGTTTGGATGATTTTCTTTATTGATGTAAGTGGGGTATTTAAATCCCTTATGATTGTATTGCTGTCTAACTCTTCCTTTAGGGTTGTTAATATTTGTCTTATATATTTTGGTACTCCTTTGTTAAGTCCATGTATGTTTACAAATATTATATTTTTCTTGTTGGATTGACTCCTTTATCTTTATGTAATGCCCTTCTTTGTCTCTCATTACAGTCTTTGTTTTAATGTCTATTTTGTTGAACACAAGTATAGCTACTTCAGCTTTCTTTTGATTTCTATTTGCATGGAATATCTTTATCCATCCCTTCATTTTCAGTCTGTATGTGTGCATATATCTGAAGTGTGTTTCTTGTATGCAGCATATAGATGGGTCTTTTATTTATTTTTATATCCATTTAACTACAAGTTGTCTTTTGATTAGAGAATTTAGTCCATTTACATTTAGAGTAATTATTGAAAAGTATGTACTTACTGTCATTTTGTTAACTTTTCCTGCTTATTTTGTACTTCTTCTGCTTCCTTTTTCCTTCTCTTTTTTGGTTTGAGGACTTTCCTTAGTGGTATGTTTAAATTCCTTTTTCATTACCTTTTGTGTATATACTATTGCTTTGTGGTTATCATGAGACTTACATACTTACATTTATACACTTACATTTATAAGTCTATTTTATGTTGATAACAACTTACATTTGAATGCATACATTTTTATGCCCCTCCATGTTTAATGTTTCTGATGTCATATTTTACATCTTGTTATATTCTGTATCCCTTAACTAATTATTGTAATTACAACTATTTCTCCTACCTTTGTCTTTTAATTTTTATACTAGCTTTATAAGTGATTAATCCATTACCTGTACTATATATTTACCTTTACCAGTTTGATTTATAGTTTCATATATTTTTTGTTACTACTTAGCATCTTTTCATTTCAGCGTAAAGAAGCCCCTTTAACATATCTTGTAAAATGAGTTTACTGGTGATTAACTCCTTTAGCTTTTGCTTCTTTGGAGTGATAACTGCTGGGTATTTATTTTGAAGTATATTTTTTCTTTAACACTTTGAATATATTATATCACTCCCTTCTGGCCTGCAAACTTTCTGCTGAAAAATCTGCTTATACTTTTGTGGGGATTCCCTTGTATGTAATAAGGGTTTTTCTGTTTGTTTGTTTTCTCTTGCTGCTTTAAAAAATTATTTATTTGTTTATTTATTTGAGAGAGAGAGTGAGAGAGGTGGGGAGGGGCAGACTAGAGAATCTCAAGCAGACTCCACACCGAGCATGGAGCCAGGTGCAGGGCTTGATCTAACTACCATGAGATCATGACCTGAGCAGAAACCAAGAGTAGGATGCTTAACCAACTGAGCCACCCAGGAGCCCCTCTTGCTGCTTTTAATATGCTCTCCTTGTCTTTAATTTTTGACACTTTAATTATAATGTGTTTTGGTTATGGGTCTTCTTTCATGTTATTTGGAATTTCTGGGCTTCCTGTACATTTATGTCTGTTTCCTCCTCCAGATTAGGGAAGTTTTCAGTCATTGTTTGTTCAATTAACTTTTCTGTTCTTTTCTCTCTCTCTTCTCTATTTCTGGGACTTCCCTATTGCAAATGTTGGTCTGCTTGAAGTTGTCCCATAAGCCCGTTAAGCTATCTTCATTTTTGCTCATTTTTTTCCTGTTTTGATTGGATGAATCTCTCTGTCCTATCTTTTATTTTTTTGACTTTTTTTTATTTTTTATTGTTATGTTAATCACCATACATTACATCATTAGTTTTAGATGTAGTGTTCCATCATTCATGATTTGTGCATAACACCCAGTGCTCCATGCAGAACGTGCTCTATTTAATACCCATCACCAGGCTAACACATCCTCCCAACCCCCTCCCCTCTAGAACCTTCAGTTTGTTTTTCAGAGTCCATCATCTCTCATGGTTCGTCTACCCCTCTGATTTCCCCCCCTTCTTCTTCCCCTCCTGCTATCTTCTTTTTTTTTTTCTTAACATACATTGCATTATTTGTTTCAGAGGTACCGATCTGAGATTCAACAGTCTTGCACAATTCACAGCGCTTACCAGAGCACATACCCTCCCCAATGTCTATCACCCAGTCACCCCATCCCTCCTACCCCACCCCCCAACCAGCAACCCTCAGTTTGTTTCCTGAGATTAAGAATCCGTCATTTCAGTGAGGTCATATGATACATGTCTTTTTCTGTTTGACGTATTTCACTCAGCATAATACGCTCCAGTTCCACCCACGTCATTGCAAATGGCAAGATCTCATTCCTTTTGATGGCTGCATAATATTCCATTGTATATATATACCATATCTTCTTTGTCCATTCATCTGTCGATGGATATCTTGGCTCTTTCCACAGTTTGGCTATTGTGGACATTGCTGCTAAAAACATCAGGGTGCACGTACCCCTTCAGATCCCTACATTTGTATCTTTGGGGTAAATACCCAGTAGTGCCATTGCTGGATCGTATGGTAGCTCTATTTTCAACTTTTTGAGGAACCTCCATACTGTTTTCCAGAGTGGCTGCACCAGCTTGTATTCCCACCAACAGTGTAGGAGGGTTCCCTTTTCTCCGCATC
>NW_028026343.1:0-618 GCF_054177405.1 Leptonychotes weddellii
TGGCCAGGGACACCGGCTATGGCAAGGCCACTGTGGTCAGCCAGGCAGAGAGCCAGGCAAGCCCCAGGGGGAGGGAAATCCGATATGGGCCTTTGTCAGACTTTCATTGTGAGGTTTTTGGTTTCAGGAGTGATGAGGACAGTAAACTAGGACAGAAAATGATGACTGGTCCTCAAAGCTTGGTTTCAGTGTGATGTGAAAGCGGTGAGCAAGCAGGGAGAACAGGGACAGACGTTTCTGAGGTTCGGGTCCTGTCATGGAGCCCACTGCCCCACCAGCCAAAGATGCCCCTCTGTACTTGGACCTCCCTGAGGGGCAAGAAGGAGCAGCATGAATGCAGCCACAAGGGGCTGATGCAGCCTGTTCATCGTATCTGTGAGGAGTTCTCCCAGTGCTCCTCAGGCTTCGTGAATCCACCTGGGCACGGAAGGAGGAGGCCTGTGGTATCTGGGGCCTTGTGCTTCATCTCAGGACCCTGACCAGCCCTCCGTCCTGGCCTCCTCACCGGCTGGGCCATGGGGCCCCCAGGCCAGGGTAGGGTCTCTTGATCGCACACTGGGTGCCGGCCTTGCGATGACAAGCACAAAGAAGGCATTCACTGTACACGTGTCAGGTGGT
>NW_028026344.1:0-618 GCF_054177405.1 Leptonychotes weddellii
GAGCCGAAGGCAGTCGCTCAACCGACTGAGCCACCCAGGCGCCCCAGATACATTTTTTTAAAGTGGGCTCCCCACCCAATGTGGGCCTTAAATCACGATCCTGAGTTCAAGAATCTGATGCTTTCCCACTGAGCCAGTCAGGCGTCCCTTAACATTGATTCTCCTTTTAAAAACACTACATTGTTGGGGCGCCTGGTTGGCTCAGTCGGTTTAGAGACCGATTGGATTTCCACTCAGGTCATGATCTCAGGGCCGAGAGTTCAAGCCCGCATTGGGTACTGCTCGAAGTCGGCCTGAAATTCTCTCCCTCTCCCTCTACCCCTCCACCTGTTCCCACATGCGTTCTCTCTAAAATAAAATCTTTTTTAAAACAAAACACTACAGGGGCGCATGGGTAGCTCAGTCAAGCGTCTGCCTTCGGCTCAGGTCATGATCCCAGGGTGCTGGGACCGAGCCCCGCATTGGTCTCCCTGCTCAGCGGGGAGCCTGCTTCTCCCTCAGCTGCTCCCCGCTGCTTGAGCTCTCTCTGTCAAATAAAATCTTTAAAAAATATATTTAAAAAATAATACATTGTCACTAAATGGTACTATATTTGTGATGTACTATTCATTGGTTATA
>NW_028026345.1:0-618 GCF_054177405.1 Leptonychotes weddellii
GCCCTGAACGTGTTGCTGACTGATCAACGCATATAATAGAAGGTAGAGCGTGATTCCAGTTGTATTTTAAAAGAACGACATACGCATACTGTGTTGTCCAAACACACCCGCACACACAGAACAGGGTCTGCGATGTTCCCCGTCAAACTTCATAGTCACCACCTCCCCAGAAGCTGGATTTCGGTGAGCACACCAAGGGGGCCTTAACATTTTTTAACTTCAGACACTTTTATTCTTTAAAATGTCTTTGATAAAGAGTACGTACTGCCTTTCTGGTTTAAAAAGCTGAACTGCCTGTGGCCAAAGTTTTTTAGGTTTGTGGGTTTTTGTTCTTGCTTTTTGAGTAAAACCCAGTGGGAGCCAGGATGTGGTGAGAGCATTTCGCACTTGCCAGGGGGTGCGCTGCACACACTGGATGAAGGGCACACTGGCCGCAGCTTAGTGACAAAACCCTGAGACGCAGCACACACCCAACCAGCAGTTCTACCAAACACTGCCATTGACTGAGAAGTGGGCAGGCGTATACAGCGCTGTGCAGATGTCTGCGCGTCCCGCAGACCCTCCTCTGCGGAGCATTTTGCATATCATCTGCATGTATATCCCTATGCATATCGTTTA
>NW_028026346.1:0-618 GCF_054177405.1 Leptonychotes weddellii
CCAGCTCAGGGAGCTCCAGGGAGCATCAGCGGTGCATCCGTAGGCCTGCTCATAGCCCCTCGGATTGGGAGTGGGGCAGTGACCTGCATTTTACAGACTCCGCGGGTGGTTCTGAGAGCCCCTGATCAGGGGTTCCAGAGCCCAGGGGCGGCCTTGCCTTTCTGTTGCTCCCATGGGGGCAGGGACATGCTGGTCCCATCGCTGTCCCTCTATGTCCTGGCCATGTCCCCCGCTGACCTGCTCCTCCACTCCCTCGCCCACTCACTGCCCCTATTCCTCAGCAGCAGACACATCCCTGCCTCAGGGCCTTTGCAGGGCACTGCCCCCTGGAGATGTTCGTCCCCACAGCTTCTCCCGAGGAGAGCGGCTTCTCTCCGGGGCAGTGCCTCCCCGCCCGCTTTGGGTATCCCCGGACCCTGGTGAGGTCTGCGGAGGGTGCATCTCTGTCCCCACACGTACAGCAGGGCCTGGCGCTCACACCCGGGACGCTCAGTCTCGGGGCCAGCTGCCACGCTGGGATCAAGCCCCGGTGATGTGGGAGCCCCCTAGAGGTGTGCGAGGCCCCTAGAGGTGTGCAAGCCACGGCCGCGGCTGAAGGCCCACCAAAGCAGCACCAAG
>NW_028026347.1:0-618 GCF_054177405.1 Leptonychotes weddellii
AGTGTTTGTTCTTCCACAATACACATCTTTGATATTAGGTGACATTAATTAGTATAAAAGGATGAAGAAATTTTGTCTCTAGCAAATTTTTCTTTATACAGGTTATAACGCTTACCATCTCAGGAATAATGCAATGCATATGTTTTTGTTACTAAGACTGCCATTTTTAATAAAGTCTCTGTAGTTTTCATTGTTTTTCCTCATCTAGGGATAGAATTATCAATTTTGTACCCAAAATATTTAAAATATTAAGCACATGAATAATGGAAAATGTGCAAGATTGTTAAAGTGAAATCTATAATAAAATGTTGAAAGAAATTAAAGTAGCCCTAAATATATATATATTTAATTTAATTCATATATATATATATATGTGTATATATATTACATATGAATATTACTCAGCCTTCAAAAAGGATGAACTCTTAACTATTTACAATGATGTGGATGGACCTGGAGGGTATTTTGCTAAGTGAAATAAGTCAATCAGAGTAAGACAATTATATGTTTTCCCTCATATGTGGAATTTAAGAAACAAAAGAGATGATCATAGGGGAAGGGAAGGAAAAGTAAAATAAGACAAAATCAGAGAGGAAGACAAACCATAAGAGACTCTTA
>NW_028026348.1:0-618 GCF_054177405.1 Leptonychotes weddellii
TTTTTAAAGGTACAGTTCAGTGGTGGTAAGTATATTCACATTGTTGCACAACAGAACTCCAGAGCTCTTTCGTGTTGGAAAACTGAAACTTTATACCCATTGAACAGCTCCCATTTTTCCCCTCCCACCAGCCCCTGGCAACCACCATTCAACACTGTTTCTGGGACTTAGGACTACGTTAAGATGCCTATGTAAGTGGAATCCTATAACATTTATCTTTTTGTGACTGGCTTCTGTTAGCGCAAGGTCCTCAAGACTCATCCGTGTTGCAGCCTGTGACAGAATTTCCTTTTTTAAAGCTGAATAATGCTCCAGTGTGTCTATACACCACATTTTGTTTACCCACTCTTCTGCCGATGGATGTTTGGGTTTCCTTTACCTCTGAGCTGTTGTGAACAATGCTACAATGAACAAGGGTGCGCAAATATCTCTTTTCAACATATACCCGGAAGTGAGATTGCTGGATCGTATGGCAATTCTATTTTTAACTTTTTGAGGAACCTGCAGATTGTTTCCCATAGTGACTACACCACCTTGCATTCCTGTCAATAGTGCACAAGGGTTTTGATTTCTCCACATCCTTGACAACACTTGTTAATCTCTCCTTGTGGTTTTGAT
>NW_028026349.1:0-618 GCF_054177405.1 Leptonychotes weddellii
AGAAAACCAAGTGGCATTAACTTTGATTTGAGTATATGCCTGATGAGAGTTACTCCCTCCCTGTTTTAATGAATATGGCATTAAGTGTATGTATCTTGATTTTTTAGTGCAGTGCAACCTATCATTGAGAGGTTTCAAAGCTGTTACTTAAGATGTTGATTATGTAATGTATAGATGTCACAGTTGTGTGGTTTAACCTGTTAAGGCACACTTAGAGAAGGGAACGTGAGTATATTCTTGTCACTTTATTACAAATCGCATTAGGATATATATACACACACACATATATATATAGTAATATATAGGTATATGTACTGTACTATATAGATATACAACTTTACGGTACTATATATGGTATATATAGTAATCCTTGAATAACAACAGGTCATAGATTATTGAAAAATATTATGTCGGGCGCATGGGTGGCTCAGTTGGTTAAGCGACTGCCTTCGGCTCAGGTCATGATCCGGGAGTCCCTGGATCGAGTCCCACATCGGGCTCCCTGCTCGGCAGGGAGTCTGCTTCTCCCTCTGACCCTCCCCTCTCTCATGTCCTCTCTCTCATTCTCGCTCTCTCAAATGAATAAGTAAATCTTTAAAAAAAAAAAAAAGAAAAATA
>NW_028026350.1:0-618 GCF_054177405.1 Leptonychotes weddellii
TATTTCCCTTAGCATGATGTCTTCAAGGTCCATCCATGTCGTACCATGTTTCAGAATTTCCTGCCTTTATAAAGCTGAGTAATAAACCATTTTGTGTGTATAACACACTTTGTTTATCCATGCATCCATCGATGGACACTTGGGTTACTTCCAGCTTTTGGCCATCGTGAATAATGCTGCTATGAACCTGGGTGTACCAATGTCTGTTTGAGTTCTTGCTTTTAGTTCCTTTAATTACCAGAATTGGAATTGTTGGGTCATATGGTATTTCTATGTTTAATTTTTTGAGGAACCACCATGCTGTTTTCTATAGCAGCTGTGCTATTTTGCATTCCTACCAGTGATGCACAAGAGCTACAATCTCTCCAAATCCTCACCAGTTTGTGTTATTTTTTGTGTTTTTATTTTTTTAAATTTTTTAAAATTTTTTTGTGTTTTTGATAGTAGCTATCCTAATGAGTGTGATGTACATTATTTTTAAATACCAAGAATGCATTCTTCAATCATCCCTCACACTCTGGGGTAATGTTCTCTAAACTGCTATGGAGGGCGCCTGGGTGGCTCAGTTGGTTAAGCGACTGCCTTCGGCTCAGGTCATGATCCTGGAGTCCCTGGATC
>NW_028026351.1:0-618 GCF_054177405.1 Leptonychotes weddellii
CTGGCAGTGTTCCCAGCCTGGGAAATGGAGTCTTTTTGTATCTGGATGCCTGGGGCGGGCTTGCAGTCCAAGGGATTGGGTGTCGCAAGGACAGGCAGCCCTGCCCAGCCTTTCTTCAGAGAGAGAGGAGTTCAGGCCTGCAGAGATTTGGGGCTAGGGTCAGGCTTCACCTCCTGGTCGTGAGACAGGCTTCAGCTCATTGCATAGGCACAGATGGACCCCAGATAGCACAGAACGAGAGCCAAGATCCAGGCTCTGTTGATCGGGGGGTGACAGCAAGGGCCCCTAAGGTGGGACAGCTGTTTGCAAAACACTTCACTGCATGTTTTTATAAATGTACAATTCGCCGGGTACTGACTTCGTGCCAGGCCTGTGCTGGACGCTTCATGTTCTTCATTTTACAGATGGGGACTTCATGGTTTGGGGCGGAGGGGTGAAGAGCGCTGGGTGCAGACCCACACAGTTAACAACAGGCGGGTCTAGGGCCAAATCCATCTGCTTCAATTTGCATTCAGAAAAGGCAGCAGAATATATGGAAAGCTCATGACTTTTGAGTCTCACAGGCTGGACAAGTTAATAGTCTTCTCATCTATAAAATGGGGATAATAAGGCCAGCAC
>NW_028026352.1:0-618 GCF_054177405.1 Leptonychotes weddellii
AGACGCTTAACCGACTGAGCCACCCAGGCGCCCCGCTAATTTTTTAAAAGGGGAAAATAAGAAATTAAGGGGTGAAATAATCACAAATACGCAAATTAGAATAATCACAAGATACAACTTTGCTCAATTCCATGTAAAGAAATTAAAAACTTGAATGAAATGAATAATTTGCTACAAAAACAGAATTTACCCATATGGGGGTGCCTGGGTGGCTCAGTCGGTTAAGCATCTGCCTTGGGCTCAGGTCATGATCCCAGGGTCCTAGCCCCAAATCAGGCTCCCTGCTCAGCGGGGAGTCTGCTTCTCCCTCTCCCTCTGACCCTCTTCCCTGCTCATGCTCTCTCTCTAATGAATAAATTAAAAAAAAAAATTCTCTCTTAAAAAAATGTAATTCCAAAAGTATGTGAAGAAAATCAGGCAGAATTTTAAAATAATATTAGGGATGGAAATTTCTTTCTACAATACCACAAACTCAGAAGCCATCAAAGGGGAGATTAATAAAACTGTTCGATCCACTAAAACCACCATGAGCAAAATCAAAAGATGAACTTTTTTTTTTAAGAATTTATTTATTTATTTATTTATTTATTTATTTATTTATTTATTTGAGTGAGATGG
>NW_028026353.1:0-10663 GCF_054177405.1 Leptonychotes weddellii
TTTTTTTTTAAAGATTTTATTTATTTATTTGACAGAGAGAGAGACAGCGAGAGAGGGAACACAAGCAGGGGGAGTGGGAGAGGGAGAAGCAGGCTTCCCGCCGAGCAGGGAGCCCGATGCGGGGCTCGATCCCAGGACCCTGAGATCATGACCTGAGCCGAAGGCAGTCGCTTAACCAACTGAGCCACCCAGGCGCCCCACACCATTTAAGTTTTTGATTAAGACCTTGACTGACCCTAAATCCAGGGATGTGGCAATATGCTAAAATGCCCAGGACAGCTCCCTGCCCCTCCAAAATCTATTATGTAGACCAAAATGTGAGTACTGCAGAGGACAAGAAACATTGCCCTATATTTTAATAAAGAAATTTTCCTAGAGGCTATTGAAATGCAAGGGGTTGTTTTTATCTACACCAAATGGCCCTAGGTTTCTAGCTTTTAATTGTGTATTCCACAAGGCCTTACTAAGATGATGCTTCCTTCCCCCAAATCCATTATATCCAGAAGCACACTGGCTTCTGGGGTTATAGTAAAGTAACAATTCCACTGATAACGTGGAATTGAAAATGTAGAAATCCTAGGGGTTGTTTGTTTGCACATTGTTCACGGAAATAAAAGAGGATGGACCCTAGATAAATCAAAAGTGCCTTGAGAGTCACTGAGACTTTGGTTTGGCCATTATTAAAGTTATTGAATTCTGAGTATAACCCAATGGTGGGACTTTGATAGTGTAATTTGCTTCTTTTAAAGTGATATGTCATGAATTGTATTTAAGAAGTGTTATGGCAAATACTGTTAGAGAACCCGAGACTGCCTTCTGATTAACTCCAAGTTTAATGGCAGGAAAGACTGCTTGTCATTCAGTTGTCTTATTTACAAGGGTAATCTGCTTTCTGTTGGCTCTGTGGGTGTGTAAATAGGGACACACATTTTCTAGTTCATAATAGTGGCAAGATAGAAGAAAAGGTGGTAGGAAATTGAGCCTTAAACTCAGGTTAAGTAAAAAATATCCTACACACCTGCCAATTAAACCTGAAGTATTATCTTACTCCCCTTAAATGAAACAAGACCATTATAAGAGACCTTCTCTATGTGGCATTTTGTAGACTTTCCAGAAATACCACCCTATTGTAGTCAACGCAAGACATTTTTCCTATCCTTGAGCTTACAATATTCAGGCATGTATGTCTAAAATGAAAAGCATTTTGGAAGAAGAAAAATAAAATTTAGTAGACTGCCTTTATTTTGTTTTGTTTCCAATTCCTTTTGAGTGCAGTGTTTTCCAAAAGGGCATGGTGAATAGAGATGGTCTCTTGGCATAGGGCAACTGGATGTTTTTCCGAGTCCAGCTGCTTCATAGACTTTAATAACAAAAGAGAATCCTGGATTCCTTTCCAGTCTATAACATAACTTTTTTTTTTTTTTTAAAGATTTTATTTATTTACTTGAGAGAGAGAGAATGAGAGAGAGAGAACACATGAGAGGGGATAGGGTCAGAGGACGAAGCAGACTCCCTGCCGAGCAGGGAGCCCGATGCGGGACTCGATCCCGAGACTCCGGGATCATGACCTGAGCCGAAAGCAGTCGCTTAACCAACTGAGCCACCCAGGCGCCCTATAACATAACTTTATTCAGCAGATTTGTCATGGCTGACCTCCTATCCTCACTACTAACCCTCCCTGTGCTTGGAGAGGGAAGACTAGTTAACCTGATTCTATTCGGTTAATAAAAAAGGCAACCCATAAAGGCCAGCTTGCTAATTCACGGAAGCCAACTGATCATTTATTTAAAAGCCAGAGGAAGAAAGAAATGCCATCTCATGAAGATGAGAGCAGCATTTTATTGCTTGTCTACCGAATTTAATCGTTGCAAAACATCGGTGGATATTAGAGGGGGAAGCGTTGTTATCGCTTGTTTCCTGTAATAAATTAAAAACCTAAAATGAATGTGGTTTGACAGAAATGTTTAAACAAGGAGGAGGGAGCAGTGTTAGCATTTTAATTTTGTTTCGATTGAAGGTCCTCTCATTCCACCACGAAAAAAATAATGCCATTCTTCTAGTATGCCTCATTTCCAGTGGAACTGGGTAGAATGTGCTCGTGTTAACATTAGCTTCGGCAGGCTTTCATGCAGTTACACAAAGGAGTGTTACCAAAAGGAGGGATAGATACCACAGCCATTCATTTCACAGTGCTCTCCAGTTTGGCTGCAACTGTTTCTCCGAGCAGCACACATCAGTGAATAAAAAGGAAATGAAAAGGAGGGGCAGGAAAAAGGGGATTTAGGAAGAAAGGGTTGTCAAAAACATGTTTGCCTTTAGACAAGAAAATTCGCAGTCATTAGCATGAGCAAAATTCCCGCTTGGCTTACAGTAACGAAAACAGAATGAGTGCTGAGATTTTTTTTAGAAAAAAATTAAAGCAAAAAACCTCTTCTCTAAACACCACTAGTGAAGATCAAGGACATCTAGGGTAAGTAAACAGCCACAATTTTATATAACTGACCCTCCCACCCACCCCCGATTTCCTCACATAATGAAGTAAATGTCCTCTTTGGGTTTCCTTGTCTCTGTTCATGGAAAAAAAACCCTCCTGGTGACTGTTTTTCTAAATTGGTTCCCTTAGCATTTAATTTACATTTCGGTACTTTTAACACTATGTGTGATGCTGCTCTCATGTAATTAGATATTAGAAACTATTTATAATTCTGGTTGCGAAAATGGCCAGTGCTGATATTGTTAATAACAGCAGAAGAAAGAGGGAAAGACAGTTATTTTGCTTCTGTTCTTATTTCTTGGCAAATCCGCTCCGGTGGCCTTCCTCAGTGGTTGGAGTTGGGACGTAGGATTAGGGCAGTTCTGTCAATATACACCAGTTAGCCTTGAGATCTTTTTTTTTTTTTTTTTTATTCTTATGTTAATCCCCATACATTACATCATTAGTTTTAGATGAAGTGTTCCATGATTCATTGTTTGTGCATAACACCCAGTGCTCCATGCAGAACGTGCCCTCCTCAATACCCACCACCAGGCTAACCCATCCCCCCACCCCCCTCCCCATAGCCTTGAGATCTTTTTAAGAACTGGAATTCTCAGGGAGCTTGTTCAACCCTCCCGTGGAATTGTCTACCCCTCCCCAATGTATTTATATATGTTTCTCTTTGTAAAACGGAACTATATGAGCATCGCAAAATCATTTTTATCTGTTTTCATTTACTTTGTTTATCAACACTGGCAAGTAGATATTAATGTCTTTTCCTCCTTCTCTTCAACAGATGAGGAAACTGAGTCTCAGCAATGATCTTAGACAGACCCTTATAACTACAGTGGAGTGGAACTTAATTTTGAGCTCCAGACTCTAAAACCATGACAACATACCAGGCACTGTACTTAGGATTTACAAGAATTTGCTAATTGATCGATAGGGATGTTTGGCAATAAGGGACTCAGTGTTATCCCATACTGATGAAATACCACAGGATTGCACATAACGTAGGTGAATGAATAGAAAGATGGATGGATGGATGGATGATGAATGAATGAATGAAGCAAGCGAGCATATATTGCATGTATTCTGTGGAAGGAATATTTTATAAGTACAAACTGGAATTTGTACTTGATAATAAGGTGGTGGTACTCTTGACAAATTTGATAGGTTTGTGCCCAGAAAAAGATTTCTGGAAAGTATTCTTCAACGAAATATTTTCAACTGGGAGTCTAAAAGAATGGGACAGAATGACATATTTTTCTCATCATTTACTCCTTCTCTATGGAACTTTAATTATGATATTTAATCATAAAATTTATTAGTAATAAAATTTTTCAAAAGAGTGACAAAAATATCCGAAAACAGGTCTGAGGTAGGCTTCTAAGATATGCTTTTTAATAGTCTTTTATGATATAAATGTATTGAAATATTGAAATTTATATTGAAATTGAAATAGTTATATATTAAAACATTGAATAATTATAAACATATTATTAATATCTTGAAATATTACCACATAGCAACTTTACTGTTATAAATAACTCCTTCATAAGACATAGTTTCCATCATTTTTAAAAGTTAGGTCATTAAATTTATTTTAAGTGAATTAAAATTAATTGGCAAAATAATTGAAAAATACCCTTTTTTCAAACTGATGTGATTCTGTATGGGCATTTAAATATGTAAAAAAAAGAGGCAGCTTAAGATAATAATTAAAGTAGTTTTTTTGCTGTGTGAATGCAGATGTTCCATGGATAAGTTCTATGTTTTATTTACATCTATAGTTAATTTTCTTAGAGAGTTTTACTAAATTAATTTTTCAAGTGTTTATATATCATAGATGGACTTTACAAACTCTTTTAGAGTCCTTCTTTTAGAGGGTAAAGTTTGCAGGGCCAATTTAAATAGTAGATACATACTCTTTTTTTATGTAAAAGTGTCAAAATCTTAACAAGTGGACAGTTGCAATTTACCTACAAAAATGAATAAAAATAATGATCGGGCACAAAAATATTTTAAGGCATTCCTTAAACTGATTTTGATGTTATTCCTTGTAGTTCATGGACATTGTTCTTCTGTAGTCACTTGTGTTGGACTGAAACATACTTTTGAACGTTCTGAATGAACCAAATACAGTAGAACATAGGATTAGGCAAAGCTGGACCTGTGGTTGGGGTTATTTTGAATTTCATGGTAAAGACTTGGGGTGAGACAGATGGAAGTCTATTTGGGACAGACTTGCAGGGTCATCTTAAGGGACATGTGACCCTTACAGTTGCTTAAGACCCTGTCTTCAGAAGTACCCCCCACTCTATCCACACCCCCCGACACTTGTGTTTAATGCTCTGCAGTCAAGGACCTGATATTTTTATCTGTAGATTTGTGTTTTGTAAGTGAAGTCCCATGGGATAATGAAGAATGCCTTGGGGAGCTTGAAGTTTTTCCTCAAGCCTCATTCCACCCTTGCCACCCATGTAGATGAGCTCCTGGCCACCCACTTTCCCATATTATACCAAGAGATCACTGCTGCCCTCTCTCTCCATGGAGGCCAACACTGGCAGCCAAGTGTTGTGCTCTGAGTTGCAGGGGAGAGCCCCAAAGGGTTGTGGGCGTCTGCACTCAACCTCTGCCCGAAGGAGCATGACATTAAAGAGCAAATTAAAAAAACCGGAGTGACTAGGTAAGAAAGGACAAAGCTTTTTTCCTGCCTTTTGAACAAGTCCCTGCTTTTCATTCTTCACTGGACCCTGTAAATTCTGTAGCTGGCCTTGAGAATTTGGAACTCATGTTGTTGAATGTGGTTGTCTGATGCGCTAGCTCAGGTGAGAGGGGCAATTCTAAGGTACATGATATTTCAAGGTATCAGGTACTTATTTTAGAAAATGATCACCTGACCTTAAACACTTGATTATCATCTCTCTAGACTGTTGCTTTGTCAGACACGTGTACACTTACTAATGTCCTCAATGCGGCAAGTGCGAAGGGCTACATACAGATTTGTTCTCTGTGTTGTTCTTCATGAATGTACACATTCTTCAGGCAGAGTCTGCAGTGCTCCTGGGCTCAGGAAAGCAGGGCAGCTACCAGGGAGTCTCACTTAGATTTTAGAAAATGTCACCAATAATTCATGACAAGAAATGAGTTGTGTCAATTTAGAACACTGTGCTAGAATTAGCAGTGTCCTTTCCCTCACATTAAAATAATTATTTTCAAGGTGATTTTCTCAATATTCATAATTCGTGAAGTATGAAATGAAGTGTTTTTCCAAAGTAGTTAAATGTGTAATAGGACTTAAAGATTACAATGGAGTGCATCCATAATTGGCTTTTTCCTAATTTGATCATATGTATTAAATTCTATACGTATCAGTATAAGAACTAAAACAAACTTCCTATGACTTGGAACGATACATGGGCATATAAAATTCACTCAGTGGATGAGAGGAAATAGCACATGATGTTTGTATTTATTTTTAAAGATTTATTTATTTATTTGAGAGAGACAAAGAGAGAGACAGGGAGCATGAACAGGGGGAGGGGCAGAGGGAGAGAGAGAATCTCAAGCAGACTTTCCACGGAGCTTGGAGCCAGATGTGGAGCTCGATCTCACAACGCTGAGATGGTGACCTGAGCCAAAATTAAGAATTGGACATTTAGCCGACTGAGTTACCCAGGCACCCCACACATTATGTTTTTGAAAACGCACCTAGGCCTTTTTATCTAACTACCTAGAGTGCTTTACCTACAATTTTTTCAAACTGGAAGCATATTACCTCCCTATCTTTTAAGAACCAGATTAAATATAATTTTTGTTATTGAAAGTTTTTTGAAACATTCTTTTTCATTCATCTCAAGGAAACTCTGCCCAACTTCTTCCACTTATTTTTTTTTTAATTCTTTCTGAAGGAGGGATACTAGGTCTCTTACTCAAAATTCTCTCTCTCACCAGACTTCCTAGGTGCAGGTAGGATATCATTGGCACCATTTGGAGGGGACTCAGGTGTTACTAATATCTTCAAGTTCCACAACAAGTTTCAGGCAATGCACAGTCTTCCCCTGTACCTCCTTCCTGACCACCCTTAGTCCTCTATACTTCTCAGAATATGAAGCCAAAAACATTTTGATAGATGCATAACTAAAAAAGAATCTCCGTATATATAACACCCACTCTTAGTAGTCGTAGGCTTGATTGGACAATCAATCTCATGACCCTAATAGGTTATACTTGACAATGGTTTCATTAGAAGGATACAAAGCATGCCAGTAGGTCAGTATCCAGTGATTTTCCAACATGAAAGTTCCCACAAGGGTCGAGGGCTAAAGTCTGACAGCTCAGGTGGGAGAGTTTGAGGTCATGAGTAGGTGTGAGATCTATACCCTGGCTAACCCTTACCATGTCTGGAATAGTAATCAACATCTGTTATGATCATCCTTAAGCAAAGAACTTCACCAGTTACAAGAATGCACCACACTCAAGAAATCCCATGAGATATTTATAGTCATTCACAGTTCCCCCCCAGACCAGATGCAGTTTACAAATCAGGATTTATTTTTATTATAAGCAACGTTGCCTAGTAATACAGTTGACATTCTACCAGTATCGGGTTTCTATGGAAACAGAGCTAGAAAGTTAACTCAGTGTCATTTTTCTTTTCAAAGAAGGAGAAAATGTTTTGCTTTCCCTTTATTCACATTAGGAAATATAAATATTTGGGAGTGTGGATTACCAAACAGGCTTTCTTCAAATAAACACAAAAAAAAATGGAAAAAAAAAATCAAAATGACAGCTATACATTCAACTAAAAAAACGGAACAAAGAATAACAAAATCTTCTTAAAGTGGACAAGGAAAACTAATAAAGACAAAAAATAAATTAATATATAAAAACGATCAAACCTAGGAAAAAAGGAAAGATAGATTTAAAAAATTATTTCATTTTGAAAAGAATGTGAAAATAGATTCCCCCCCCCCCATGTGTGTAAGTCTGTAGGGCCACTATGACAAAAATACCACAAATTGGGTGGCTTAAACAACAAACAGGTTTAGAGCCTGGAGAGTACAAGATCAAGGCACTGGCAGAATCGGTGTCTGGTGCAAATCCACTTTTGGCTTCCAGACCGCCTCCTTCTCCTTGTATTCTTTAATGGCAGAGAAAGGGGGAAGGAGCTCTCTGGCCTCTTTTTATAAGGGCACTAATCCCATTCACGAGGTTCTACTCTCATGATGTATTCACCTCCCACAGTCCCTCACCTCCAACTACTATCACATCAGGGATTAGGTTTCAACCCATGAATTCTGGAGGCACACAAACATTCCATCTGTAGCACCATCAAAAACTAAGAAGAAAAGAAAAATGGAGAAGAAACAAATGAGCGACTTTAGGAATCAGAAAGAAGAGCACTTAAGAGACTTCTATGTTTAAGTGTGGATAAAATAATTAAATTTATTAAAAAATGTAAATAACCTAATTTGCCTTAAGAAGCATTTAAACAATAATACCAAAAGAAGAAAATGAAAAGTAGCCAAAACTTTCCACTCAAATAAGGCATCATAGTGAAAAGATTTTATGAGCCATTTCTTACCACTGGCACTGTTCAACATGGCACTAGAGAGACTAAACAATGAAATAAGATAAAGGTCTAAATCTTGAAAAAATGAATAAATGAAATATATGGAAAAAGATAAAGGTCTAAATTTTGAAAAAGAAAGATGATAGTATCAATATTTATAGACAGTATGATTACTGATTTAGGTAATCCAAAACAATAGATAAAAACCTATTAGACAAGGACGCTTGGGTGGCTCAGTCGGTTATTAAGGAGGGCACGTATTGTATGGAGGACTGGGTGTTATACGCAAACAATGAATCATGGAACACTACATCAAAAACTAATGATGTAATGTATGGCGACTAACATAACATAATAAAATTAAATTAAAAACCAACAAAAAAAACCCACCTGCCTTTGACTTAGGTCATGATGGTCCTGGGATCCAGTCCTACTCAGTGGGGAGCCTGCTTTTCCCTCTCCCTCTGCCCCTCCCCCCTGCTTGTGCTTGTTTTCTCTCTCTTTCTGACAAATAAAGTCTTTAAAAAAAAAAAAAAGTATTAGACAAGAACCAGTAAGAGAGTGGCGTAAACTAGCTAGATATAAGCGTATCTTAAAATTCAATTTGTACCTTGGGATCAGTGATAAAGACATACAAAATAAATTTTAAAACCATTTCATCCAAATAGCAATGAAAGCTATAATATGGGAATAATTCAAACAAGGAGTGTGAAAGATATCTATGAAGAAAATAATAAAACTATCGAGAGCCCTAAAATGAAGGTCTAGGGGCGCCTGGTGGCTCAGTCGGTTAAGCATCCGACTCTTGCTTTCTGCTCGGGTCGTAATCCTACAGATGGAGCCCCTAGTCGGGTTCCCTGCTCAGCAGGGAGTCTGCGTGCAGATTCTCTCCTTCTGCCCCTCCCCTCCCCGTCTCTCTCTGTCTCTCAAATAAATTGTTAAAAAAAAAAATAAAATGAAGGTCTAAATAAATGTAACAGTCCACCATATTTCTGATATGATTACTTATATTGTACAGATACCAGTTCTGCCCTGATTATTCTAGAAACTCAGTGTTATCCCACAGAATGTTAAAATTTTGCTACAATAAAAAACCTGAACCTGAAATGAGAGGAAGTGAATTCCTAGCGTCCAGAAATACACCACATACAACCATGTGGGCATGTGAATTGTTATAGGATAAGAATCGCATGTCAAAGTATAGCAAAATAGAGGTAATTGAATACATGCTGTTGAAATGATTGGCGACCCATTTGGAAAAATAAAAGGTTAGATTGGTAAGTAATTTTATAACAAATTAGATAGATAGATTCAACCAGGATTGACAAACTTTTTCTGTAAAGGGCCAGTAGTAAATATTTTAGTCTATGTGAGTCATATTATTTATCACAAATACTCACCTCTGTGGTTATAGCATCAAATGAATGGTTTGGGGGAATAGTGAATTTGGCTTGCGGGTGGTAATGATGACTTTGATTTAATCTCACCAGAGCCAGAATGTCCTCACCCGGTAAATTGTAAGAATATCTACTTCATAGCTTAATATAACAATTAAATAAAGTGTGAAATATTTAGCTCCATGTTTAGATGTAACAGAAATCTAATTGTTTATCCTTACATTTTCCATGACTGCCATAATGCCTGACTTATAGTAGGTATTCCATACATTTTCATTTAACTGAATTAAGGGAACACATCTTGCTGCTATTCATTTAACAGGGGAAATAAGACAGATTTTCTTGAAATTGATTTTGATTTCTTCATGGTTTCTACCTCTTAAAATGCAGCAGACAATAACAGATTGTCCATAGTTAAAATATTTTAAATTATATAAATTTTAAAATAATAAATATTGATACATATTTGTTTTACAAAATATTTTATAACAATATGTAATCAGTATATACAAATTTTTGTGTTTATATTTAATAAATATAGATTATAAAGAAGAGAATTGTGAAAATTACATCAAGGTCCAAATAAATATAGAATTATGGGACTTCTGTTTGGACAAACTTTTTGTAATATTTTTAGCTTTTCCCTAGCTTTGCATGCTGTCTTCGACATTTTAAAATCATACTGTCCTTACTGCATTGAAATGCTCTGTCACTTAAGATGCTACTTATATAAATTAATTAACTTGACATTTAATGACTCAAAGCCTGAAAATTATCTAGTATCATTCACATTTTGTATATCACATTTGGATCTGGAAAAAATTTATTAAAAAAATGACACTTGTTCATCTAGAACTAATGATGTAATGTATGGGGATTAACATAAGAATAAAAAAAAAATGACACTTGAAGTGCTTAAAAACATGGATCTCTTCCATCCAAAAAGTGAAGAAAATTTTAACTAGTTTTAAGCAAAGCCTTTTTTTTTTTTTTGCTTTAAATATTTTTCATTCTTTTTTTTTTATTCTTATGTTAATCCCCATATATTACATCATTAGTTTTAGATGAAGTGTTCCATGATTCATTGTTTGTGCATAACACCCAGTGCTCCATGCAGAACGTGCCCTCCTCAATACCCACCACCAGGCTAACCCATCCTCCCACCCCCTCCCCTCTAGAACCCTCAGTTTGTTTTTCAGAGTCCATCGTCTC
>NW_028026354.1:0-618 GCF_054177405.1 Leptonychotes weddellii
CAGGTCACGTCATCTCTCTGAGCCTCAGTTTCCTTATCTTTACCAGGAGGACGGCCACCCCCATACCCACAGACACCAATCAAAGTACAGAAAGCACCTGCTGTGAATGGAGGCGTTGCTGGAGGAACAGCAGCTCTTGCTGTGAGCAGGACACCCTTGGCGGGTGCTCCTGGGGCACACTCGCCCACCACCGGATCTGTGGCATTTTGTACCGCATGCTGCCATTTACTTAGAAATCCGTCTGCGCAACCAGGCTGTCTGCACCATATCCCTGCCCCTCGGTGCCCAGCACGGAGCTGGGCACACAGCAGGTGCTCATTCAGGATAAGCAGAGGTGTCCTGCGGGAGTGGCTCCCCACCCCAAGCCTCCCCAGCAGACTCTCTAAGGGTGAGGCTGGGGAATCTGCCTCTTTACTAGCTTCCCAGATGATTCTGAGGCATGCTAAGACTGTGCTCTGCTGGCCTGGAAGGTCCCTGGGGACCCTTCCAGCTGGAAGGAACTGGCCCAGTCTTCCTGGCCCTCCACACCTGCTGACTCCTGGGGCTCCCTGCCTCCCTGAGGCCTGCTACAGCAGTGTTTCCAAAAGAGGCCTCCATTCAATAAAACTAGAAAAAAAA
>NW_028026355.1:0-618 GCF_054177405.1 Leptonychotes weddellii
ATTCAAAAGAAGACAAACCTTTACCCCAGAACTCGATTTAATTGGGATGTAAAAGGAGCTACCCTCAGTGGTTAATTAGCATCGAAGTAAAGGATCCTAGAGGTTCACCAGCAAGATCTCCCCAGAGCCTCATTAAGAAAGCTGAGATTGAATCTCATCCCTCTGAGGCAGCTTCTACCATGATAGTTGTTCAGAAACTTTTCTGGCACAATGTCATTAGTGAGTTCTCCTGCTTTCCCCTGGGCTCCCATCAAGGGGCCATATTCTGCTCTGATTCTAGAAAGGTAATTGAGGATGCCATAACTCTAAGGCTTTGCCTCCTCCCACCTGAGCCCATTCATGCAAGGGCAGCATTGGAGGGAGCTACTGAGTAACCAATTTTAGAGGAAAATAATGTTTAAACCAGTTCTAGCCAGAACCTTTCCCCTTATATGCTTTGAAGAACATTATCCTTGAGGCATAGAAATCAACTCCCCCATTCCTTTTGGTCTCCTAATTAAAGACCTTTGCAATAGTGTCTATTTTATCTAAAGCAGTGGTTCTCAGCCTCCTCTGCACATGTAGCATCACCTGGGGACCTTACAAAAAGATCCGGATGCCCAGGACCACACCCCAGAC
>NW_028026356.1:0-618 GCF_054177405.1 Leptonychotes weddellii
CCACCAAGTTTGCGGTGATTTATTACAGGAGCCCCAGGAAAGTAATATACTTGCCAACTACAAGTCCAGGGCTCCCTGAATGAGAGGTGCTGGATGGAGCAGAGGACTCAGAGTCAGTTCTGGATAATGCTAGTCTGGTGGGGGGAACAGATGGGCGGGCCTGTGAGGTAGGAGGGGCCCTACCTGCCTGAGCAAGATGGAAGTACGGAGAGGCCTGGCCCTGAGCTTCTGGAAGAACTGTTCACATAGCCTCTGCACATGTGCTTTACTTCCAAAGGGACTGCTCATTTGCTTGTTTTCTCACATACGCTTCCAGTCTTCCCTTCATATGTATGTGGTGCAGGGATGCCCAAAATTTGCATTTTTCTTCTAACCTGTGTGATAAGAACCACTTGGACCTCAGAGTCCACCATGTTAGCAAACAGTATTTCTTAAATTGTTTTTTTTTACTCTATTGTTTTTTTTTTTTTAAGATTATTTATTTATTTATTTGAGAGAGAGAGAATGAGAGACAGAGAGCATGAGAGGCAGGAGGGTCAGAGGGAGAAGCAGACTCCCTGCTGAGCAGGGAGCCCGATGCGGGACTCGATCCTGGGACTCCAGGATCATGACCTGAGC
>NW_028026357.1:0-618 GCF_054177405.1 Leptonychotes weddellii
AAGTAATATTAACAAATATTTACTAAGCATTCAATAAATTTCTCTCCTTGCTTTATGGAATGATATGAGCTTTAACTATATAACTTATTTTTAGCTGTCATTTATACCCCATTAATTAATTTATTTTTTGTCTTGTGTATATCACTTTATGAAAACCGTGAGGATGGCTCAAATAGGATACTAGTGATGTTGGATTTCAGATAAGATTGTCTTATGTTGTCTTTCTTTTAAGGTGAGTTTATTAAGATGTCCATTGAAACCAGTACAATTTCAAATGCTCTGCAATTTAAGCAGAACATTTCTACTTGGTTCTCTTTTATTTTATTTTTTTAATTTCATTTTATTATGTTAAGTTAGTCACCATACAAAATACATCATTAGTTTTTGATGTAGTGAAACACAATTCATTGTTTTCATATAACACTCAGTGTTCCATGCAGTACATGCCCTCCTTAATACCCATCACCAGGCTGACCCATCCCCCCAACCCCCCTCCCCTCTAACACCCTCACTTTGTTTCTCAGAGTCCATAGGCTCTCATGGTTCATCTCTCCCTCTGATTTCCCCCCTTCATTTTTCCCTTCCTTCTCCTAATGTCCTCCATGCTATTCCTTATTT
>NW_028026358.1:0-618 GCF_054177405.1 Leptonychotes weddellii
CAAAATGTACAATGATAGAGAATTACACAAATTATCATGAGTATAACTATACAAGGTAATGCTGTATTGCCATTAAAAATGATGATGTATATTCTGGATGTATATTCTGGATGTGAGGTTGGGTACACAAATCTTACCATTTGCCCCTCTTTCCTGAGGAAAAGAGGGCCAATGGAAAATCGGTATGCAAAGGAAAATTGAAATACTATCTTTATTACTAACTGGGCAAGCACCAGTGATCCCCGGTGTGGGGCTATCTTCATCAGCTGGCTGGGAGAGCAAGACCTGGAGCTGAAGCCAAAGTAGAGCCTTCTTCTTCCCCTGGATAGAGACCTAAGGACTTGACTATGGGGAGAGCTGGACCCACAGAATTGACTAAGTCCAGTTCCCCAGCCGGCTTCCTGGACTATTGGCCTGTCTCATTTGCCTGATTGCCATGGAAGGGAGAGGACCAGAGTGCTGGGCCTTGCCCTGGGGGAGTTCACAACATGGAGGCAGGAAGCTAAGGAGCGGTCAAGTGAGCCCACCTCATAAGAGCTGAACTTTTAACACTTTAAACCCTGCGCACTGGCAAAAATGTGGCCCAATGTTGGGCCTCACCATCAGAGCTGTTTCTGG
>NW_028026359.1:0-618 GCF_054177405.1 Leptonychotes weddellii
CGCCTGGGTGGCTCAGTCGTTAAGCGTCTGCCTTCGGCTCAGGTCATGATCCCAGGGTCCTGGGATCGAGTCCCACATCGGGCTCCCTGCTCGGCAGGAAGCCTGCTTCTCGCTCTCCCACTCCCCCTGCTTGTGTTCCTGCTCTCGCTATCTCTCTCTCTGTCAAATAAATAAATAAAATCTTTAAAAAAAAAAAAAAGAAATGAAACATTTCTCAGTGTCCACGCAATTAAATTTCAGACTTCATGATAGTGTAGCATAAGAGTTAGCTTAAGTTTAATCTATGATACTGAAACCAAACTGAAAGAGTGGAGAAAGAGGTCTGAGAAGGACTTATTTTTTAGAATAAGAAATGTTCATAAGGAAAAAAAAAAAAAAACACCCTAAAGGAAGAGGGCTTAGGCAAATACATTCAGTTCAAGAATAATACACTAGTGAGTGAGAGAGGGCTCATTCTGAGCATATTTTAACAGTCTGTCACAGCCCTCATGTAGTTACAGTAGGGTAAAGGAGTTAAAATAGAAAAATTAAAAACTCAAGTGAGTTGGACATATAGAATACAAGACATCAAAAGGTTATTTTCAGAAGTTTTGCCAGCAACTGGAGACAGGATTCTCT
>NW_028026360.1:0-618 GCF_054177405.1 Leptonychotes weddellii
TTAAACATATCTGTAAAGGAAATTTGGGAAAATTTTATGAGTGATTTAACTTTCCTCTGTATTTCTAAGTTCTTTTGTACTAAATGGGGATGAAAGGAGATGAAAGGATTTATCATGTCAAAGAGCCTTTGTTTTTCAATGCTATGATGGACAGACACTTTACAGAACTCATCTTTTAGAGAACACGGGGGGTTTTTTTGGCTACTGTTGTTGATGTGATTATTTTACCTGCTCAGAAACCACTGGAAAGCAACAATGCTTTCTTTTTCTGTCTTTCCTACTATAACCTCTTCTCACTGGTTTTTGTTTTTGTTTTTTTTCACCTTACAGCTGTAATGAAAACCAAATTTATACTTTGCCAGGAGCACAAGAATAAAAATTTTGAAAAGAGACTATTATGTTTACGATAGGAGCGTAAACAAATTATATTAGCACTAGGATTAGAAATTTTAGGAATTGGGATGCAATGTAAACATTAATTGTCAATAATTTGTATTTGGGTATTCTACAGCATTCTAAGATGATTACAGCAGTAATGTTTTCTGTTTAAGTGCTTTGATATTTCCCTATCTGGAGTAATAATAATTTTGTATTATACACAAGATTAACTGAATGAAA
>NW_028026361.1:0-618 GCF_054177405.1 Leptonychotes weddellii
TGCCTGGACCTGGAGGCGAGGACTGGGAGCACTGCTGAAGGGCACACAACCCAGAACACTGCAGTTTATAGCAGTACAGACAGAAACAGAGAGTGTGGCCTGGAGAGCTCACTGAAGAACAGACTGTGATCACTCTGCTCTGAGGCAGAGGGTTGGAAATGGTCTTTTCTGCTCTGATTCTTGGAAGAGATGCAGAAAGCCTCCAAGGAAAGCCACCAGAGAATAAAAGCCCCAAAACACCGGTTTCCACTGAGTCCATCCCCCACCACAGGGAGCAGGGAAACTCTGCCCAAACAGGGTTGCCTGAGTACCCATGTGGCAGGCCCCTCCCCCAGAAGACAGGCTGGGAAAACAAGAGGACAGCAACCCTAAGATCCCTAGAAAACAGGTGTATCTTGCTTGGATTGTGGTTAATAATTTGGACTCTATACATTCCCTAACCACCCATCAACAGAATTACTAAGAGGAAGAACTCCCAAAATAGGAAAGACTCAGAGATTATGACTTACATTGCAGATTTACAAATGGATTCAGATATGACCAAGATGTTGGAGATGGAATTCAGGGTAGCAATTGTGAAGACAATGGCTAAAATGGAGAAATCTATTAATGGCAACA
>NW_028026362.1:0-618 GCF_054177405.1 Leptonychotes weddellii
CTGGAGCCGGCCATGTGCTCCACCCTGTGGTCAGCACCTGTGATCTGCCTGACCCCTCACTGTCCCACTTAGGCCTCTTGAACTAAGGCGGAGCATGAGCCGCGGGTCTCTCCCCCTCCATATCACAGGCCACCAGAGTGAGCGTCTTTCTCTTTGACGTGAATCCTGTACTAGTCTAAAAAAAAAAGATAACATCAAGCAGTGCATGCTCAGGGCCCAATGATGGGTGATCCTTCCCACAAGGCACAAGCTCTCTAGTTTGCCACAGTCCCCACCACTCCCTGTTGCCCTACCCCAGGCCTGCCTCTTCGACTTTCTACTGTGTGCCTAACTCCCATGGGTGTTTCAGGATGGGGCCAAGGGCTTTTGGCTGGCATCCCTGAGTCTTCTGTTCTGGCAGACAGCTCTCCAGCGCTCCTGTGCAGAAACACCTACTGATCCCTCCTAGGTCTCTGGTCCTCCACCACCTCTAGGTCTCTGCCCACGGTCTTCTGTGCCTCAAACACCCCTTCTCCCCCCTCTGCCAGCAGCACTTCTCTACCTTCTCCTCAGGGCCCAGCTCTACTGTCTCTTCCTCTGGAAAGAGGGGTCCCCCTCCTCACTCGCCCAGGAAACCAC
>NW_028026363.1:0-618 GCF_054177405.1 Leptonychotes weddellii
CAGAAGTGATACTGTATCCTCCTTAGTGCATCGCATTGGGAGGTGCGTGATGTCACCTTGTCTTATCATTGGTGATATTAAATTAACTTTGATCACCTGATGAAGGTGCTGTCTGCCAGGTGTCTCCACCACAAAGTGGCTATTCCTCCCTTTGTAATTAATGTATTCCTTGTAAGGATGAAACTTCACAAAGTCTTTGAGACTTTGCAAATATCCTGTTTCTCAGCACACGGTAGTCCACTAATTTTAGTATTAGTATATGATTCTTGCCTACAGCCATTATTAATATGGTCGTGGCCAAATGGTGATTTCCTATTCCCATCACTCCCTGTGCATTTATTAATTAGAATTGGAGTGTAAGAATGAGCTGTCCCTTCTCTGCCATTTAATTATTTATTCACATGTTTATTTACATGAGTGTAAACTCTTGAATATTTAGTTTATGTTATAATCTACTCCTGTCATTATTCCACCAGGGCAGGCCCTTTCAGTTTATTTATTTATTTTTTTATTCTTATGTTAATCCCCATAAATAACATCATTAGTTTTAGATGAAGTATTCCATGATTCATTGTTTGGGCATAACACCCAGTGCTCCATGCAGAATGTGCCCTCCTC
>NW_028026364.1:0-10662 GCF_054177405.1 Leptonychotes weddellii
AACATAAGGATTAGCATGGAGGACATTAGGAAAGGAAGGGAGAAATGAAGGGGGGAAATCAGAGGGGGAGACTCATGAGAGACTATGGACTCCGAGAAACAAACTGAGGGTTTTAGAGGGGAGGGGGGTGGGAGGATGGGTTAGCCTGGTGATGGGCATTAAGGAGGGCACGTATTGCATGGAGCACTGGATGTTATACGCAAACAATGAATCATGGAACACTCATCAAAAACTAATGATGTAATGTATGGTGACTCACATAACATAATAAAATAAAATTAAAAAAAAAAGAAGATAATTGCATATCGTTGAGCCTGGGGACACCAGAGGTAGTCTCTACCTGCTGTCACCCCAAGGGAGTCTTCTTCTCAGAAAGGGACACATTTTGTCAATCAGTCTCCCAGTCAGAAAGCAGAAAGGGGCCCCTCTCCCAAGTCTCAGTGGGAGACTGCTCCATTCCACACGGAGCTACAGGTACAGTTGTATAGCCTGTTCACTGTACAAAGGTGTCCAGTAGACAGGGGAGTAGGCCTGGGTTTGGGCTCTGCTGGAAAAGCTGTGTGTTCTAGTTCTGTTGGAGGGGTCCGCTGCCAGGAGGGTGAGCCTTTCTCTGTTTTTTGCCAAGATGTCATCTAGATAGCAGAAACTTGCTCCCCTATTCTAGAACCTCAGAGAGGACAGAGTGTGCTCTTCTGGAGGCAGAGGGAGAAAACACTGCTACCCTGGGTCTGAGATGCCTGTGTGTAGTGCTCACCAGCACCAGTGTCCCCTGACTTCCTGCTTCGACTGCTCTCTGTCCCTGTTGCCAGGAGGCTGAGGCTCCAGCTCTCTCGCATGTCGCTCCTGTGCATCCCAGTGGCGTGCTGGAACAGCTGGCCAGAACAAACGCCAGTGAGAGCTGATTGCTAGGTTTTCAGGAATTTTGCAATTTTAACACAGGCATCATTGGAGATTACATTTTATAAACTTACAGTGAAATAAATCAAATTAAACATACATACCCAACACACATCACTTCCTAATTATTTTACTACATTTTAGTATTATCTACATTCTTAAGGTTATTTGCACTTATTGTATCTGCATGGTGAAAACACTACTGTGAGAGTTGAATTTGTATGTCATCTTGACTGGGTCACGGGGCGCCCAGCCAGACATTTGGTCAAGCATTATTCTCGGTGTGTGTGTGTGTGAAGGTGTTTCTGGATGAAATTGGCATTTGAATCAGTAGACTGAATAAAGCATGTTGCCCTTCCAGATGTGGGTGGGCCGCACCCAATCAGTTGGGGACCTGAGAAGAACAAAAAGCCTCACCTTCCCATGCATAGAAGGGAACTGTCCTGCCTGACTGCCTTGAGCTGGGACATTGGTTTTTTTTCCTGACTTTGGACTAGAACTGAAAATTGGCTCTTCCTGGGTCTTAAGACTGCTGGCCTTTGAACTAGAACTACATCGACCCTCCTTAGTGTCCAGCTTGCCAACTATAGATCTTGGGACTTTTCAGCCTCAATAACATACAGTATGTATGTATGCATAAATATGTATATATTCTTATTATACTCTTGAGAGATATTTAGCTCTCTCCTATTGGTTCCATTTCTCTCAAAACCCCTAATTCATCTGTTTATTGGGCTGTAACCTCACATCTCTTGGCAGCGCCTAGTTCAGTGATCATGCTGGTAGTTTGAAATGGATGGTGGTGGGAGTATTTACATCAAGAAAATTAGCACACGCTATCAATCCAGACTTAAATTTTTTTTCCTTCCAGAGAGCCAGTTGTGAGGTGTTTGCCAGTCCACCTCTGGCCATTCCCTACCCTGTCGACCCTGTGTGCCCCACCACTGTTGACTCCTTGCTGCGTGCAGAGGAGGCTAGCTCTGCACCAGACCTGTTCTCCCCTCCCTCCTGGGCTTGCCCAGATGCCCTACATTTCCCAGGCTCCTTGCAGTTCCATGTGACTGTGTCCTGGCCATTGTTTCTGAGCAGACATGATGCAACTGCTTCTAGGCCTGGCCCACAGGACTCTTCCCTCCAACACTCCTCCAGGCTTGTCTCCCTTTTCTGGGGCCACCTGGAAGGAGGAAGAGGCAGAGGCCCTGCAGTCTGAGCCCCTGAATGACTGAGTGAGGCCAAGCCCCACTGTCAACCTGGAAACAACTCAGATGGCTATGAGAGGGAGAGCCTTTCCACCACACACACCCTCTGCCTGCCCTTCTTTGCCTACCAGACTTCAATGCCTCCTTTTGGACTCTGTTTCAGTGTCCCCTCCCTGCTTGGTGTCCACGGTTAGAGTCCAGCACCTTTACGATCTCCCACGCCTGAGGTCACAGGAACCTTCTAAAAGGCCTCTTGCCAGGGCTGATGAAGACCTGACCCATAATTTAAATATATACAATTTAAATTACCCATAATTATTACCCATACTCAACCCATAATTTAAAAATTAACCCATAATTTAAATATTATAACCCATAATTTAAATATAAACTATAAACAAAACTTAAGAATATGCTGAATTTAAAGTGTTCTTTCTAGACTTTTTAATTGCACGATTGTGTGTGATTCATCAAAGGTGAACTTTTCTGCCACTTTGGTGGCCTTGTTTGCTGGTACTCTGAGCATGTCCTTGGTTTTGCCTGCGGGCACTTGGGTGCTGTAAGCTGCTCCATCCCAGACAGCAGGGCCTCTCTTCCTGCCCACTGTCCCACAGTCCTGTGGCCTTAGGCCTAATATCTGTCTTTGCTGTTGGCCCAATGCCTCCTTCAGATGCCTAGCTTGGCTTCTCATTTCAGTCTCGTGCACACACTTCAGTGTATGTGACAGCCTCCCATACATAGCCCAGGCCTCCAGAACGGGCCTAGAGCCCTGGATTCCTACTTTTCAGCGTCTTTGGTGTCCTAGGCTCCTGGCCAGAGTGTCAGAAGGACAACGATGCAGAATCCAGGATCGGGCATTGCAAAACCACCAGACACAGCAGGCCAAAGCAAGAGAGTGGAGACCAGAACAGGGAGGCTTTGCTTGGAAAGCCCCTCGGTTGTGACTTGCAGCCTCAGGCATGGTTTCTAGAGTTCTGCAGCCCTGATATCGGGACAGAGGTGGCCTAGGATACCGAGCGGGTTCAGACAACACGGCCTTCTGTTCCAACCTCCACTGTCGCGCTGGTCACACATCGCCTTCAACTTTGGACAGGCTAACGTCCAGGCAGCTGATGTCTGGGGTGGGGGGCTTGCTGTGTGCGATGGATGAGTGAGTGGTGTACTGGCTGGGTTCTCTAGGGCAGATGCTGAGATGAGAGTTTTATTGGGAACTAACACCTGTTCAGGAGTGGGGTGGGAGGGGGAGTGTCGGATCACCAAGCAGACCAGATGGTATCTCTGCCAGCACTCTGGGGAGCTCCAAAGCACAGGGCCCATTAGGGGGTCTGGCTTTGGGTGGAGGCTGTGTACCGCTGCCTTTTGCAGTCATTGGATGGGGGCCTTCTCAAGAAGAGCATGGAGTTGGCTTGAAAGCTGAAGCTGACCCTAAAAGAGCTAACAGCCAGTGGCTGTCACACGATCCCACTCCCTACAGCTGGGCAGGGAGTCCTTTCCCAAAGGGGGCTCTGAGCAGCTACCACACAGGGGTTCTATGGAGCTCAAAGGCCTCATTTTTAAGTCTCTGTAAATGCTGGGTTCAGACAAATACTACTCACTTAAGAATCTTTACTTGGCCAAGTGTCTGAGCTCCCCATTTAATTGGGCAGCTTTCAGATAAAGATTTTATTGAGCTGCAAAGTCTCACTGTGGGTTTCTTAGAAGGGAAAGCTTCTATTAGAGAGTGTGTGAAACTGACAGTGGGACGGCCTTGCTGTGAGTCTGTGGGGTTCCCCAGGGCACTAGGGGAGGGCAGGAAGGAACCCAGCCCACAGGCCTGACACCCTGGGCCAGGCAAGATCCCCTGCTGAGCTCCTGCTTTTGGCAGAGGCTGAGAGGAAAGAGGGAAATGTGACCTCACTAGTGGGTTTCTGAGTCTTGGAAATACGATGTACTGAGGTTCCAAGGAGCTGTCACCCTTCCCCTGAAGCAGGGGCGGGAGACCCAGTGGTGGGGCTACTGCCTGCCCAAGCTCAAATGGCAAAACCTGTCCTCTCACTTGGATTCAGCGAGGAAGCAGGTCTGAAATGTTTTCCACTCTCCAAAAGAGTCAGATTTTAGAAAGTGATGACTCACCACTTTGGTCAGTTTTGCTTTATTGAAAAACAAGTCTTCTCCCTCATGAAAACACCTGCTTGTTGTGGAAAGACCGGGTTTGGGACAGATGGAAAGAATGGAGTTTCCCAGATGCCTTCTCTCTCAACTCACACCTCTCCCCAAGGTCAGGATTCCTCCCCTGCACAACGTGCCCTGCCCCTTGCTCCTCTCCTCTGGGCAGACTGACCCGCCCCCTGGCACATAACCTCCCTCTGCTCCTTCTAGACATTTCCCCTTCTTTTGCATCTTTAATCCCTCCCTCCTTCACTGGCTCTTCTCTCCAAGTTGGCAAAACCACTCAAGAGTCCCTTGCTCTCAAAATCACACCTTTTCTTTCCTTCATTTGTTATGGTGGAATGGAACTTCTTTGGGGGCTGCACAATATCTAGCCCTTTCCTATTGTGGGGCAATCTCCTGTCACCTCCCTCTTTGGAAACCTTAAGGAATAGATCTGCTGTGTCCTGCAGGCAGTCAGGTGTGGCCAGGTGACGGAGGTTCAGCCCACCAGATGCCCCTGCCTGGTTTTTAATCCAATCTTGAGCATCACAGAAAGTCTGAGAGATGGTTAGAATTTAATTCCCAGCACTGGCAGCAGTGATAATGTCCTGCTGTGAGAGTGGTGGCTTCCAGTACGGGGGAGGTATCTGGCAGGGGTGTCTTGGCCATGCTGTCCCGTGAGAAAAGAATCCTTGTGCTTCTTGCTTCTAGGCCCTCTGGAGCCACCACCATTCTTGTCCATTCTACAAGCCTAGTTCTTTAGCTCTCAAAAGATTTTGTAAATCTTCAATATAACTCTGATAAATTCTCCTTTCTGGCTTCAGCTGGTTTGGGTTGCCTTCCAGTGACTTGCAGCTCACAGATTTCTAGCTGGTGCCCCTATCATGCTTCTCAGCCCATGTTTCCATATTCCTCTTCTCTCTCACTTCCTGATCCTCCTGACTCAGCACAGATGGTGCATCTCCCATGTGTCTATTCTCTCACAGATGGTATTTCCTTCCTTATTTCCCCAATTATGCCACCAAGCTAATCATCGCTTGTCTCAGACTAGAAACCACAGACTATACTTCCTAACCATGGCTGCAGTCTTCTGCAGCCTGTTGTCCTGTTTCCCAGGGGAGGCTCTCGTGGGTTATGACTGACAGTCACTTCAGCTCTCCCAGAAGGGGCAGCTGGATGGGGTCTTCCCACTCTGACAGACACTTCTTTCCTTCCAGACTCTTTTATCCTCATCTGTTCAAAATTCAACTCCTGTCTGGTTGGGCACCTCTGCCCTTTGTTGAGTATCTGGTACACACACACTACCTTCCTTTAACCTGCAGTGACATATTTAGCCTTTGGTGCTGAAAAAAAGTATCCTGTCAACCAATAATTCAATATCTGATGAAATTATTCTTCCAAAATGAAGGCGCGATTAACACATTACCAAATAAACAAAACTTAGGAGAGCTAATTGCAAGCAGACCTGCCCACCAAGAAATGTTAAAGGGAGTCCTTCAGGCTGAAATGAAAGGACACTAGACAGTAACTCAAATCCACGTGAAGAAATAAAGAACAGCAATAAACTATACAGGTAAATATTTAAGAGAGGATTAATGTATTTTTCTTTGTAACTTCTCTTTTTTTCTTATCTGATTTAAAAGATAACTGTATAAGACAATAATGGCAAATTTATGACGATGAGTACCCAATGTATAAAGCACACAGTGTATGAAGATGTAACACACACATAAATATGTGTGTGGGGATAGAGATACCTAAGAAAAGGTTTTGTATAGTTGGTATTAATCCAAAGTAGATTGCTATAAATTAAGATGTAATCCCCAAGGCAACTGCTAAGAAAATAACCCAAAAATATATACTAAAAGAAGGAACAACAAGGGAATTAAAAGAGTATGTCAGAAAGTATCTACTTAACACAAAAGAAGTCAGTAATTAAAGATCTGAGGAACAAAAAATGATATGTGGCACAGAAAAAAGTAGCAAAGTAGCAAAAGTAAATCCTTCCTTATCAGTAATTACACTAAATATAAATGGGTTAAGCTCTCCAATTAAAAGGCTGAAGTGGAAGAATGGCTTAAAAAGATACCAAAAATATGCTGTCTAAGGAGACTTACAGTAGCCCCCTTTAATCCATGGGGGATATGCTCCAAGACCCCTAGTGGATGCCTGAACCACAGATAGTACCAAACCCTATATATATTATGTTTTTTTCCTATACCTGTATACCTATGATAAAATTTAACTTATAAATTAGGCACAGTAGGAGAGTAACAACAATTCATAAACAGAGAGAACAATTATAACAATATACTGTAAGGAAAGTTATATGAATGTGGTCTCTCTCAAAATATCCTATTATACTGTATTCACCCTTCTTCTTGTGATGATACGAGATGATAAAATACTTATTTAATGAGATGAAATGAGGTGAATGACATAGGCAATGTGAATAGGGTTAGGCTAGTATTGTCCTTCTGATGACACATCAGAAGGAGGATTATCTACTTCCAGACCATGTTCGACCACAGGTAACTGACACTGGGGAAGTTGAAACCATGGGTAAGGAGGGACTACTGTACTTTATATTCAAAGACACAAATGGGTTGAAAGTGAAAGGATTGAAAAAGAAACCCACACCAACAGTAACCAAAGAAGAGTTGGGGTGGAGTACTAAATTCAGACAAAATATACTTTAAGATAACAATTATTACAAGGGAGAAAGAAGGACAATATGTATTAATAAAAGAGTCAGTACATCAAGAATACGTAATGATTATAAACATATATTCACCTAACAATAGAGCACCAAAGTCCATGAAGCAAAAATAGACTCAAGAGATAAATAGTGCAACAATAGTAATTGGAAACCTTAATATCCCACTTGCAATAATGGATAGAACATCAATGAGGAAATAGAGGACTTGAACAACACTACAAACCACCTAGACCTAACAGACATTTATAGAATACTTTGCCCAAGAACAGCAGAATACATATTCTTCTCAAATGCACATGGAACACATTCCAGAACAGACCAAATGCTAGACCACCTAACAAGTCTCAATAAATTTAAAAGGATATCTGCTCTCACCACTTCTAGTCCACATTGTACTGGAGGTTCTAGCCAAGGCGGTTAGGGAAGAAAAAGAAATAAAAGTATCCAGATTAGGAAAGAAGTAAAACTATCTCTGTTCACAGATGACATGATCTTGTACATAGAAAATTTTAAGGAATCTACTAAAAAACTATTAGAATTAGTAGATGAGACCAGCAAGATTGAAGGGTAACAAGATCAATATACAAAAATCAATTGTATTTTTACACACTTGCTGTGAATAATCGGAGAATGAACTCAGAAAAAAAAAATGATTCCATTCACAACAGCATCAAGTAGAATAAAATATACAGGGATAAGTTTAATAAGACAAGTGCAAAACTTATTCTCAGAAAACTAGAAAACACTGTTGAAAGGAATTTAGCTGAAAAGATCTAAATAAATGGAAAAACATTCTATGTTCAATGATCGAAAGATTTAACATTAAGATGGCAATACCCCCCAAAATGATCTACAGATTGAACAGAGTCCCAGAAGACTTCTTTGCAGAGATCGACAAGCTGATTCTAAAATTTATATGGAATTGCAAGGCACCCAGAATAGCCCAAACATGTGGGCTGGACATCAAGCCCCAGTGCAGTGGTGATTTTGGCCACAACACAGGGAGATGCGCTTGTCATGGTTGCTGACTTCAGTGTGAAAGTTGTTTCCTAAATGTCTTTGTCTACGGGTAAAGGGGTGGCTCCCTACTCTGCACCCTACCCACTTTGTTCCTTACCTCTGTGAGGGAAGCAACACTCCTTCTCTCCACTCACAGCATCCGGGCTCATCTATCTTCCCACCCAAGAGGCTGGCTCATAACAGGATGGCTCGCAAGGGGTTCAAGGTGGCTCTTTGGGAGTATTGGAGGCTGAGAATTGAGCAGGAGGATTGGAATGACCTAGGCAAGGGATGACTAAGGCTCCAACTAAACTAAAATGGAAATGATTGCTATGGCCAGCTGAAAACAGCTCTTACAGTGGGGAGCTGAGAGGATGAAGAGCAAAAGACCTGAGTCTGACTCCTGGCTTCACCAGCCTTGATCCGAGTAACTCTGAGCAAGTCCCTTAACTTTTCTGTGCCATCAAACAGAGATGATAATTTCTTTTCTGCCCATCCCAAATGGGCCATGCTAAGGTAGGAAGGCTGTGTACATGGAAGCTCTTTGCAAACTGCTGAACACTATATAAGGACATGTACAAGAGTGTGTATAAGAATACAACACGATGAGCAAGAACCAGCTGTGCACTGACAACCCAGTAAACTCTGCGAAGAACCACTACTGGTTCATTCTTTCCCAAGATTTTGGCCCCAAGAGCTGAATTCTCATACCAGGAGGTAACAGATATTCCCGCAATATGACATATCCTCAGGAACAGCCGCCATGAAATCTATGTTCTTACCGATGAAGGTAACACACTTATTTGCACTGCACATTAAAAGAGTTTGCTCACTAGTCTGCGGTTTGCTTTGACATCTTTGGCATGTGAGTCTTGTGTTTTGGTCAATAATTTCAAGCCTTCCCAAATGTGGCTTCTCTGTTTACAGCTCTGTGTAACTCAGCAGGCAGTCTCTTGATGTAAATACAACAGGGAGTGGAGGGGGGAGGTGACTTCAGAGGAAGTGAGCTGGAGGGGACACTCGCTGTGCCCACTGCTTAGGCGTGCAGCCGCTACAGTTTGGCACACACCAAATACCAGTGCCGAGGGCTCAGAGCCCTGGACAGCCCTCTGCAGACCCAACGTTCCGATGAGCTTCTATCATCTGATTAGCTTTTATTGTTCTTGGTTTCTGTTTGCCGGGTTATGGGAGGCGGTGTGATATCACGGACAGAGCCTGGGCTTTGGGATCAAAATCCGGCCCCACCATGCACTGGCTGAGTGGATCTAACAAGCCACTTCATTTCTTGGTAGCTTAGTCACCTCAGCTGCAAAATGGGAGCAGCAATTGTCACCTCCCAGGGTGGTGATGGAGACGAAATGAGACCAGGATTTGAAGCAGGTAGCATATGCTTGGAACATATTTGACACTCCACAAAATGTAGGTATGTGGCTTCCTTTATGTCAGTTATGAAACAGGTAACCTGACAAGCAGGGCTTCTGCTTTTAAGAGCCTATAATCTTGTGAGATTATGATGAAACTGCTAACCCTCACACATGCACTCACATGTGCACACGCTCATATGTGTGCATGCACACAATGCACACACATGCACGCACACTCACACACACACCCTCACGGTCTTACATACACACCCTCACACTCATACACACACATTCTGTCCCAGGCACATGATCACCCTAGGCTGAGACACAGTTGAACACGTCCCCTTGAACTTGGCCATCCACACATATGTGTATATGTATAGAATGACACATATCACAGGCTCACCCTCACACAGGTGTGCTCACCGTCATGAAGTCACCACGTTGTGACAGCCCTGGAAAACACTCTAGCCCTGCTGTCCGTGAGTCCCACTCCTCTGTCACTATCCGCTGCTGCCCAGTGTGGGGATCTGTGCTGATTTGGGGGTGGGCTCCTCATCACCAAGGGGTGGCACATTTCCCTGCCCTTCCCCATGCTCAGTGTTTATTCTCAGAAAATACTGACTCTGGTCCATGGCCTCTCAGCCCCCTTTCTAAGAGCAAAAGCCTCTGGTCCAGAAGTAACTATAGGCAAAATGTGCTTCTGTCGTCTCCATCAGGGACCAGCAGCCTGCTGACCCAGCCTGGCCACCTCTGGGGACTTCCTAGTTCTGTCTGGTCCTCATTCTATGAGCTCTGCCTTCCCCTTCTGCTTTCAACCAGACTTCAACAGACCATCCTGGCTGCCTCTGAGCTCAGGGGCCCTAGGAGCGCCTACTGCTCTCTATTGCTCCCAACTGGTCACCCAGTGCTGGCCAAAGCAGCCTGGCATCTGCATCTGTGTAGCAATGTGAAGGAAGGCTGCATAGTCACGGTTTTGACCTAGCTCTGTGAGTATGTCTTAAATTTCCTAGGGTTTCTTCCAGAAACCTTGTACAGCTTTGTGTCTCCAGGGACCTTAATAACTATTCACTGAATGAATGGCTGAGCCATCTAGGGCAAATTTGCGATGGTGCCTTGGTGGAAGGTTGGGACTGGTTTTGGAGAGAGGGTGCATCACTTCTGCCCCAAACACACTAAAGTGGACTGAACAACAGAGGAGAGCCCAGCGGGCCCCTTGTCCAGGTCAGGGGACACCTCTATCCCTTCAAACCCTTTGGAGCAAAGGAGTGACCTTGCTGCTAAAGAAATCTGGACTCATCACCAAGTTCCTGGTTCAGAGAAAACCAGGTCCAATCTCTGGGGCGGGGGGGGG
>NW_028026365.1:0-618 GCF_054177405.1 Leptonychotes weddellii
TTATTGCCAAGAATAACCTGGCGTCAGGATATTCGAACTCTTTGCCTTCAAGCTCTAGCATTCCAGTAGAGGCTGAGTTGGAGCTGTCACAGAGAAGCTCAGCAGGCTGGGGACAGTAAATGCAGTCTAGCTCTTAGTTGGAACTAGAGCATGGCTCAAAAATGATCACAATGAATAAAACTTGGTAGCAGCTTTCTTTAAACAAATATATGCATACTGCTAAATCCATTTGCAATAGGACTTGAATTTTGTTGCTGTACACTCTTGGATTCCCCAGAATCACCCAAGACTGTGCCGGCTTGCACCTTATTCTTCAGAAAGAGTATTTCCCCAGGAGCCTAGATGTCTGTGTATAAGTAAATATACCTGCTGTTTTTAAGAGGACGATGCTTATGTTCTTCACACTTAAAGTACTTCAAAGCAACTCACACAGAACACTATGTACACCAAAGTGAGGTTAAACCACAGTCCTAAGGGAATCCCAGACTCTCCCTAGATCCACAGTGGTTGCTAATGTATATAATGCAGACTATGATAATAATGATGATCATAATACTACTTATGGAGCCCTTCTGTGTAACAGATGCAGTGCTATGTACTATATATTTAATCTTCACA
>NW_028026366.1:0-618 GCF_054177405.1 Leptonychotes weddellii
ATATACTGACATCAATGGAATGAAATAATATACTGGGAAAAAAATGAAAAAGTCAATGATTTAATGTAGGTTTGAAAATATGCTCTACCCTCACAGCAAAAATAGATACTGCCTCTTTAGATTCTAAATATACTACCTATATATATTTTTTTTTTCAAAAAGGAAGAATATTCACTCAATTATCAAGATTGGATGAAAAAACTATTATTTGCAAATTACCACATTAGTTCTCAAGAGGCATAAAAAATCAATTGCACATAATTACATGCCTTAGGAATCTTGTATCAGGGAGGTGAGCCAGGACATATATAATGATCTAAGATATGTAGAAAATGGTATTTTTGTACCATTAATTACCTCAAGCAGCAAAAGCTATAGAGCTCCAGTGTGAGATTATTGGTAGCCACAGCCAGTACAACGAAATGTGGTGGTCATGATTGTTTGAGACCAGAGAATTAGACAGGCTGTAGGGAGACTGAGTAGATGTGTTGGAGCATCAGTTGAGATCAGTAGTTTCGAATAGGGATATATTAGTGTTTCACTAAGCTAGAAAAAGCTACTTAGTTTTATAAACAAATTTGAACAAGTAATGACCACCCATAATTTGACATGCTTTTG
>NW_028026367.1:0-618 GCF_054177405.1 Leptonychotes weddellii
GAGTGGAGGAAAGCTTTGTGTCTCACCTCCTCTCAGATAAAAGGAAACTGTCTCACAGACGTTTAGCCCCAGGGATCTGCCCAAAGTTACAGAGCAGAGACAGTTCTCCTGACACTCTACCCACTATTCTTTCCACCGTCTTCCCTTGTGTCACATAACAATAAAATGCATCTCACAAAGCCATCAGAGTGAACTAACACACTGCATGGCCTACAGGGCCTCAGCCACAACAGGCTCCTACCTATAAAAGGAGATATCAGGGTATCCGATACCAGGACCTAGAGGCTCTGTGCTTTGTTGCTTTATTTAGTCCCCTCAGACCCTCTGACGACAGCAGCAGTCAGATCTCAAGAACAGCATCCATCTATTTGCTTTGGTTTAGTCTCTTTATGTAAGCAGCTAAATCCCAGTTTGTTATTCTGACCACTAGATGGAGTCCAGTTATTAGCCTGAAGAGACAAGAGGCGTGCTTACAAGCGTCCCAGCCTCCAAGTGTCCCCAGTGACCCTCGGGCTAACCAGGACATGACCCCGCCACTCTGCAGAAATGGCTCTTCCAATGGGGACAATTCTAGTTAAAGCTGGAGATCAAAAGGTTTTATCTGACTTTCCGTTGTGA
>NW_028026368.1:0-618 GCF_054177405.1 Leptonychotes weddellii
TAAAATTAACAACTCAGGAAACAACAGGTGTTGGCAAGGATGTGGAGAAAGGGGAACGAACCCACTCACATTGTTGGTGGGAATGCAAACTGGTGCAGCCTCTGTGGAAAACAGTATGGTGGTTCCTCAAAAAGTTAAAAATAGAACTACCCTATAATCCAGCAAAGGGTACAAAAATACTGATTTGAAGGCATACATGTACCCCGATGTTTATAGCAGCATTATCAACAATAGCCAAACTACGGAAAGAGCCCAAATGTCTGACTGACGAATGGATAGAGAAGATGTGGTGTATATATATTCAACGGAATATTACTCAGCCATAAAAAGGAATGAAATCTTGCCATTTGCAGTGATGTGGATGAAGCTAGAGAGTATTATGCTAAATGAAGTCAGTTAGGGGCGCCTGGGTGGCTCAGCTGTTAAGCGTCTGCCTTCGGCTCAGGTCATGATCCTGAGGTCCTGGGATTGAGCCCCACATTGGGTTCCCTGCTCCGCGGGAAGCCTGCTTCTCCCTCTCCCACTCCCCCTGCTTGTGTTCCCTCTCTCGCTGTGTGCTTCTCTGTCAAATAAATAAATAAAATCTAAAAATTAAAAAAAAAATGTAGTCAGAGAAAG
>NW_028026369.1:0-618 GCF_054177405.1 Leptonychotes weddellii
TCATATCAGTGAGATCATATGATACATGTCTTTCTCTGTTTGACTTATTTCACTCAACATAATACCCTCCAGTTCCATCCACGTCATTGCAAATGGCAAGATCTCATTTCAAAAAGTCAAGTAAGTTTTAAGATGGTCTCCAGAGCAGGGAGAGAGTGCTGGGTCCACTGGGTATGGAAGTCCTTAAACTGAGGCTCACCGATGAGCTTCGAGAGATGCACCACGTCTGGGCATTGTGTGAAAAATACTTTCTGGCTGTGTTCATGTTTTCTAAGGAGAGGGCAAAGCTTTTATATTTGAGTGAAGTCAATAACCCAGCTAAGCTGAGTCCAGCAAGATGACATAACTTCTGCCCAGTGGCAAATGGTGGTCAGTGGGCAGAGCTGGGGCCAGAGCCCAGACCTCCTCATTCCTATCCTGAGTCTTCTCTTCTTATAGACAGCCCACCTTGTGGCACGCTTATGCCCATGACAGGGTCCCAGAATGCTGCATTTCTGCAGCTCAGAGAGATGGTCAGACAACTTTATAGCTTTATTGAATTTTGTTTTCCACGGACCACAATTTTTTGTAATGGTAAAATATTTTTGACGTGACCGGGATTCCTTCTTCTACTTCATA
>NW_028026370.1:0-618 GCF_054177405.1 Leptonychotes weddellii
CGCCTGGGTGGCTCAGTTGGTTAAGCGACTGCCTTCGGCTCAGGTCATGATCCTGGAGTCCCTGGATCGAGTCCCGCATCGGGCTCCCTGCTCGGCAGGGAGTCTGCTTCTCCCTCTGACCCTCCTCCCTCTCATGCTCTCTGTATCTCATTCTCTCTGTCTCAAATAAATAAATAAAATCTTTAAAAAAAAAAAAAAAGAAAGATAGGAGGAAGGGGAAAGAGGCACACAGGCATATTCAGCTGACAGAATGTTCCACTGATGTTTATCATATGTACCTGCACATAGATATTTACACATGCATGTACCTACAAGTATATTTCATGTGGCCAAGTGCAAGTGCATGCATGCATTTGTACTTGACGTCCCTTTGCCTAGAATAAGCTCTTTGTAGATCTGATTCTTCTCATCATTCTAGTGTCAGCTCAAACGTCACTTCCAGGGGGACTTATCTTGACTATCATGGTAGATTTATGACAAACATTTCCCTAATCTTCATTCCTGTTTGTATTTATGCCTTTTGCACAATGACTTTGCAGCTTCTTTGATCAAGAAGTGGAGTCTACTTCCCTTCCCTTTGAATCTGGGCTGACCATGTAAACATAATTTGACCAAGAG
>NW_028026371.1:0-618 GCF_054177405.1 Leptonychotes weddellii
GCAGCAACAGCAGCAGCAGCAGCAGTAACCGCAGCAGCAGCAACAGCAGCAGCAGCAGTAGTAAGGACAGCAGCAACAGTAACCGCAGCAACAGCAGCAGCAGCAGCAGCAGCAGCAACAGCAGCAACAGCAACAGTAACAGTAACAACAGCAGCGGCCGCAAGAGCAGCCGCAGCCGCGCTGACTGACGGCTAAGAACCCCAGCATGGCCGGGGCCCCTCCCTGCACTCACCCCTGCCCCCCCTTGTGAACCCAGCTCCCTGGAACCTGGCTGCCAGGACTGGCTTTGTCACTCACTGGCCTCCTGGGTGAATCTTTGATCTTTGCTGCCTTCATTTTTTTCAGCTGTCAACGGGGCTAATAATGACAGTACCTGTCCCACAGGGTTGTCGCCAGGATTAAATGGGGCAGCTCGGGCGAGGGGCTTCGTAAGCACTAGCTGAAAGCTCTGAGTGAATGTCAGCTACTGTTACCCAATCTTACAGACAAGGAAACAGGCGGAAGAGTGAAATAAGGGGTACATCAGGAAATGCCCGGGGCTCTCTGTGTAACTAGGACGGGCTGTGGGTGCTGGGGAGCTGGAGGGCTTGGGAGGGGGGGCAGGGAGTCCTGTTTTGG
>NW_028026372.1:0-618 GCF_054177405.1 Leptonychotes weddellii
TTTTTTTTTGTTGATTCTCTTATCTTTGTTTTTCAAGTCATTAATTTTTGTCTTTAGTATTCTTTCTTTCAACTTCCTTTGGATTTAATGTGTTTTTCTTTTTTATACTTCAGTTGAAAGATTAGTCCATTAATTTTAGCCTCTAAGCACAGTAAAGCTTTAGATCCACATCACAGGATTTACTTGGAGACATTTTCATTAATGTTCAGTTCCAAGTGTTTTCTAATTTTATTTTCTTCTTTGATCCATTAGTATACAGAAGCATATCTATTTTTAAAAAATGTCATAAAATTGATTTCTTGCTTAATTGCATTAAGATCCAAAATTGTGTTCTCTGTTCTTTGATTTTTGTTGAAACTTACTTTATGGCCTTTAACATAACTCATTTCTAATGTTCTATTTGTTCTTGCAGATCATGTGCACTCTCCAATTTATGCTTGCTATTTTTTCTGTATTTTAATCAAATAAAACTTGTTAGGGGCGCCTGGGTGGCTCAGTCGTTAAGCGTCTGCCTTCGGCTCAGGTCATGATCCCAGGGTCCTGGGATCGAGCCCCACATCGGGCTCCCTGCTCGGCGGGAAGCCTGCTTCTCCCTCTCCCACTCGCCCTGCTTGTGTT
>NW_028026373.1:0-618 GCF_054177405.1 Leptonychotes weddellii
CAGTTGGGGAGGAGACATCAGCTTTAAGCCACAGTTCCTCTAAACCTGAGCTCTGGTAGCCATCAGACCAGTTGGGCCTGGAGATTTGATGGGAGGGGAAAAAGTGGTCTGTCTGGTAGGCTCTGGTGCTCAGAATCCATCCCCAGAACAGAAGGGGCGTGATAGGGGAGAAGGTACCTCGAGAGGGTGTTGAGGGCTTTTGCGGTGGTTTTAAGAGGAGGGGGGTCAGGGAGCTCAGGTTCTCCCAGTTTTTGAGAACAGCAAGGACTTCCACCTGTGGGATCTGAGAGAGGGGCCCTGAGTGTCAGGGAGGAAGTATGAGTATGGGGTCCACCCACCTGGCCTTGAGGTTCCTCTCTAGCTTTATAAAGGGCAATGAAGGAAGTATTAAAGATCAGCCCCAGGCTGGGACTGAGTCCTTCCCTACAATTATAGCCCGGAGTTGGGGAGTGGCCCCACAGAGGTCCTGACCTTGAGGGAAGTGAATGAGGGCTGGTAAATAATGTTACAGCCATCCCCAGGGTAAGCAAACAAAGAAGTCATCCTGGGGAAACTCAGGAATTCTCCAAACCCAGCTCTGCTGAGATCCTCTCCTCCACAGGTGAAAAGCAGATGCGC
>NW_028026374.1:0-618 GCF_054177405.1 Leptonychotes weddellii
GCAAGAGGCGTCTGCAGGGCCCGGCGGGGAAAGGCCCAAAAGGTCCCGGGGCAAAAATATTGCGGAAACAGCCCCTGGCAGCGGGAAGTGAGGTGGCCCCACGCCTGGAAGGGCCTAGGGCTGGAGGGTGGCGGGGAGGCAAGCAGGAGGTGGCTGAGAGCCGGGCTTTGGGCCGCGGCCAGGATTTGGGCCCCAGCGCGGCCTCCCCACGACCGAGGCTCCGAGGGCCTCAAAGCCCCGGATTCTGCCGCCTCACCGCCGCACGCCCTGGCCACTGCGTCCTGCCGCCGCGGCCGGTCCCCTCCCCTGCGGCCCAGGAAGGCCGCGAAGCGAACTCGTCCCCGGGCCTGTGCACATTTCCCTGGGTGGGGCCTGGGTGCTGCCGGATGTGTCCCGTGAGGGCCGAGCACCCAGCTCCCGGTTCTTGATCAGCGCGTACTGGGCCGTGGCTTGGGCCGCGTCGGGGTGACTGGGATGCAAACGTGGCAGAGTGCGCCCATCGCAGGAAGAGTGATTAGCCATGGTGGAGTGCCTTCCGTGTGCTCTGCGTTCATAGTTCCTCGCTTAACCCCACAACAACCCTGGCTGGGGCGCGGCGCGGGGGGGGGGGGGGGGGGG
>NW_028026375.1:0-10661 GCF_054177405.1 Leptonychotes weddellii
TTCTTTCTTTCTTTCTTTTTCTTTCTTTCTTTCTTCTTTCTTTTTCTTTCTTTCTTTCTTTCTTTCTTTCTTTCTCTTTCTTTCTTTCTTTTCTTTTTCTTTCTTTCTTTCTTCTTTCTTTCTTTCTTCTTTCTTTTCTTCCTTCCTCCCTTCCTTTTTTTTTTTTAAGATTTTATTTATTTGAGAGAGAGAGGAGCAGAAGGAGAGGGAAGCAGACTCCCTGTTGAGCACAGAGCCCGGCACGGGGCTCAATCCCAGGACCTGAGCTCATGACCTGAGCCCAAATCAAGATGATTAGCCGACTGAGCCACCAAGGTGCCCCAGTGGAGTCTGTTTTCCACGAGGATACCATGAGTTCTCCTGCGTGTGGCCAGTGAGTGTGAAATTGTCTAGGGACTCTAGGAAGGGAGAAAGGGACATGACCATGGGCCTCCAGATTGGGGTTAGGGAGAATACTACTCTTTTCATCCCAAATCTGGTATTGGTAGAGATACAGGTAGGATGCTTAGCGCTCACGAGATGGCTGTGGGAATCAAAGGGGACTGGAGACTTGGCTCTGAGACTGGCTTAGGAAGTCAAGGGGAAGGAATCCCTTGGAGCAGCGCCATTCATAGAGAGATCTCTGCCTCCCTGCAAAGCCCTGGTGTGTGGGTGGGGAGATGTCAGGTCACTTTCCACTTAAGGAGCTCATGGATAATTTATGCCGTTTCTATACACACACAAGCACACATGCACACACTCCTTCAGCCGGATCAGTAGTGGACTTGGCTACTGTTGGGTGAGAACCTGCTCCACGCTCAGAGTCTGCTGTATCTGGATGCTTTCAGCTATAAAGAACAGAAAAGGCTCAAAATAGCCTAAGAACAGCTCCCACTTAAAGGGCACTACAGTGTGCCAGGGACTGAAATACTTTCTATGCATCAACCCTTTTAATCCCAGCAACAATCTCATAAAGTAGACACAGGTGTTATCTCCATGCCCATTTTACAGATGAGGAGACTAAGAAGAGAGAGGTATAGTGAACATGCCAAAAGGCGTTAAGTGGTGGAGGCTGGATTTGCCAGTCTAGCTCCAGAGGCTTTGCGCTGGACTGCCATTATACGATGAATTTAACCCGAGATTAGGATTCTCTCATTGAACAAGATGTCCCAAGGTGGGTACATGCCAAGGGCAATTACTTCATCACCAAGGATTGGGGTTCTTTTCACCTTTACGCTCTGCCCATCCTTAGCCTCCTGGCTTTTGTGTTCAGTATTATCCCTCTATGTTTCAAAAAGGCTGCAGCAGCTCCAAGTATCACATTGTCATCCAGCAACACCCAAAGGCCAGTAAAAGAAAGTTCCTTCCTTATGGTTCTTTTTAAGATGAGGGAAACCCCAAATTCCCCCAGAGACTTCTCCTTATGTCCCCTTAGCCAGAATGAAGTGACACCCTTGTTCATAAACTGAGAAGAATGGGGTCGCCGTAACTGGCTTAGACCAATCGAGACCCACCCCTGGGGGCCTGGGAAGGGTGGCCTGAGAACTCGAATACAACCAGCTTCTGGCTTGTTCACAGGGAAGGGCAGCCAGAAAGGGTGCAGGCCTGCCACACCCGCATGATTTCTAGTTCTCACTGTGACCTTACAGGAGAGAGGCTATTAGCATTCCGTAAAGAAGAAAACTACGACAAAGAGAACAAGTTGCTTGGCCAAGGTCAGCCACTGATGGGTCTGCATCCTCCGCACATCCTCAGGCAGCCTGGCAAATCTGGAAATCAAAGCCTCCCTTTGCCCATCTCAGGCTGATCCTGTTGGGAAGTTGCATGGTCCTGTCAGGTGGCTCTCACCGTCCCCTTCGGGTGACTGCATCGCTAGACAATGGTTTACTGGCTGGGGAGACTCTCACACAGTGGTTCCTGTCCCTGTAAGGCAAGGAGAGGCCCCCAGAGGGGCGGCGGGGACAAGACGGCTCTCTGGCCTCCCTTTCCGTGGGGCTGTGGTCAGGAAGGCAGCGCCTCAGGGCGGGGTTTTCTCTTACTTCCATTGATCAGAGGTGATTCTGCGCTGGGGTGCTGGGTCCCAATCCAGAATGCCCCTGCAGAGAGGTGGGTCCCACAGACCTGGCCTCCTCCTGCCTCTGTTTCTACTTCCTTTAGGGATGTCAGCACCTTCGATTTTCTGAGCCCCCAGAAGGAATCAGCCCCCTCACTAACCCGGATGCCCCCTCCTCCTGAGAGCGGTGATCCGCTCTCCCACCAGGACCAGGGAGGGGGTGACTTGGCGCCCCAGGTCTGGCTTCCTACTCCCTCTCCCTTCCCTGTGCTCGGAGCTGTGACCTCTGCCATTTGTAGGCCACGTGGATGCCACCTGGGAGCACTCCCCAGGTGAGGTGTGTTTTCGGGAGGCTGAGGTAGCTAGGTGTTCCCTCCTGACTTCTGGTCCGACCTGTGGGCTCGGGCACCATAGAGAACGTCCTGGGACCCACCGCCCAGGCACAAACCTGGCTGCGGGTTGGGAGCAACATGCTTCTTTCCCGGAAACAGGCAAGGACACAGACCTTGACTTTCCTCTTCCCTCTACTTGTGTATTTTTCACTCTTGCACGTCCATGCATTCATTCCTTCATCCATTCATTGAAGCGCACAGAGCCCCGGCTGTGGGGGGCACGGAAACGCAGTACCAGTTCCCATGTGCTCACGCCCACCCCCAGACACCCCAAAACCAATGCGTGTTTACGATTCTAACCCCCTCTCCCATGGGCATCTATCTGTGCTCGAGCTGAGGTCTCTGCAAAAGGAATACACAAATGTGGGCAAGTTAGTGGCCATCTCTCTGGCATCATGCCAAAGTGAGGCAGGGACATTATTTTTAAGAAGGGGCTCTGCCTTTCCAGCATTTCTTAAATCTTTCTAGGGTCGGTCAGATGACCCCTCTACCTGGGGGCCTCGTGCACCTGCTTCTGAGCTCTCAGGAGAGGTTAGCAGGCCCAGCCCTGACAGAGGCCTCTGGGAAGTCCCCAGTGAGCAACTGAAAAGGCCAACAGGGCTGCCTGCCCCAGTGAATCGGGGTGTCAGGGCCACGGCCGTGGGTTGCCAGTCCCACTGGCTGTGGGCTTCTTTCCAGCTGGGCGGGCTGAGTGCGGGTATCCACAGGAACCCGCGCGAGTTGGGGACTGCATGGGAACCTTAAACTTTCTACGGGATTAGCTCCTCATGGAGAGACACTTCAGCACTGGGCGAGGAACTGAAGCGGGTCTGGACCCGCCTCGGGCTCCCGCGGGATGCGGGCAGGGAGATGCTTGACCTCTGGTCCGATGACGCCAGGTGGGGTGGGGGGGGTGGTGATAGGTTTGCCCCCAGGCCCTCAGCCCCACTGAGGGGCCGGCCTATTTCCGAGCCTTGCTCTGCACTTATGATTATTTTCAACACATCTGTACAGGCTGTCGTGCTTAACTGAAATATATCCTTTTAAAGGCATCACTACGTTTATAATGACTTTTCATCCTTGCCCATGTTCTGAGTTGAGGGACACTAAAAGCAAAGCTACCAGCACGTGTTATAAAACGTGGTGAAAGGGTACCCTCAAAATGTCGGGAGCCGGTCTCACTGGAGGGTGACATGGTTTGTGAGCCCCTGGCGGGAGGCCACGCAGCCTGAGAGCCCTTTCCTTCACGGCCGCCGCGGGGCTGTCAGCTCTGGCTGTTGGAAAGCCTGAAGCCACGTTGCATCTGGCTCTGCTTCCTGTCACTATACCTGAGGGTCCCACCGTCCCTCCCCGGTCCCACTCTTCTCCCTGCTGTGATCTTTACGGTTACTCCCTTAACCCCCTCAGGGACCGAGGAGAAGAAAGGATTCAAGATGGAGGTAACAGATAACCTCCTGAATCCAGCAACACCTCCCCTTCCTGCCCCCCCACCCTCCCTCTGTCCCCTCCTCCCCTGGGTGCCGTGGAAGGACAGTAGAACTTGGAATCACAAGACACGGGGGTTCATTTCCTCTTCTGCCTGTCACTAGCTTTGAGACTTGGGGCAAATTCCTTTACTTCTCACACTGTTTCATCCGAAAATGAGATGTATAATTCCAGCTCACTGGGCTTCTAGCAGGATTAGGTGCATGGTACTTAGTAAGAGCTTCGTAAATATTAGATCAACCTGGATCATGTTAAAAGTTTATAATATTTACCTCTGGGAGGACTTACCCTGAGAAGCGCACTTGGCAGACGTGAAATTCATATTTTCCCCGGCCGGAGCACCTGAAGGAGACAGTGATCACAGTCACCATTCCTGGATCGAACTGTATTCATCTGGAGGCCTCGGCACCCTTCGGGGGCGCCTGTCTTCAACGACTTCCAGAAGTCCTTGCAGATGTCTGCGTGTGCCTGGGTGGGGTGGGGCGCACACCTGGAGGGTGCCTGGGCTCTCAGGGGGTGCTCTGGGCTACTGGGGGTGGGGCAGCGAGAAATCAGAAGCTGGTATATTATCTACCGATCTATACCAAGTACCCCAAAACCTAGGAGCTTCAAACAGCAAACATTTTTTCTCTCCCAGAGTTTCTGAGGGTCAGGGGTCTGAGAGTGGCTTAGCTGGGCGGCTCTGGCTCACGATCTCTCATGAGGTTACAGGCCAGCTATTGGCCAGATGTGCATCATCGAAAGCTTGAAAGGGCTGGAGGAGTCATTTCCAAGAGAGCTCACCCACATGGCTATTGGCTGGAGTCCTCGGTGGCTCACTGGCTGTCGGCTGAGGGCCTCTAGGTTACTCCCCCGGCAGTCCCTCCGGGGCAACAGGCTCCCTCAGAGTGAGTAATCCGAGAGAGACAGAGATGGACATGGACAGACAAAGAGACCGAGGGAGACAGAGAGAGGGAGACAGAGAGCACTACCAAAATGGAAGCTACAGTGTCTTTTATAATGTTATAACCTAACCTCAGAAGTGACAGATCATCCCTTCTGCTGTACTCACTAAATCCAGTCCACTCTCAAGGAGAGGAGAGTTACATTAGGAGGCAAAATCATTGGGTGCCATCTTGGAGTCTGGTTCCTAGGGCCGCTGAGCATGAAAGAGGACTTCTTCTGCCGCCATTTTGACCTCAAACTTTCTAGTTGGGTTCTTCTTTCCAGCTTGGCCCTTGGCTCTGGGGGAAGACCCTGAGAGCAAAGCATTCCCTGATGGAAACCAAAACTACCCCCTCAAGCAACAAGGACTGCCCTGAGCCAGCAAGACCCCAAACGTGATGGACTCCAAGACAATGATGGCTTTAAAATTTACTGCCCACGCGTGTACCCACCACTCTGTGCCCCACATTTTCCTCATATAAACCTGGAAGTATTTTTGGCATTTTGGAAACTGTCTTTGAGACGTTAGTCTGCTGCCTTCCTGGTGTTGACCTCACTAAAGTAAATTCCTCCCTTGTTTCACCATTGCTCATTTCTCTGCCTTTGGGTTTTGTCAGCAGTGAGTAGCCAATCCTGGTCTGTTTAGGGGTACAAGGCATTCTTGTACCTCTTGCACCCCTGAACACTGGCTATAAGCATAGAATCCAAGCGGAGGGGCTGGGCATCCTTTTTTTTTTAAGATTTTATTGAAATTCAAGTTAGTTAACATATAGTGCATTATTAGTTTCAGGGGTAGAATTTAGTGATTCATCAATTGCATATAATACCCACTGCTCATTACATCAAGTGCCCTCCTTAATGCCCATCACCCAGTTACCCCATCACCGCACCCATCTCCCCTCCGGCAACCCTCAGTTTGTTCCCTACAGTTAAGAGTCTCTTATGGTTTGTCTCCCTCTCTGTTTTTATATTTCATTTTTCCTTCCCTTCCCCTTTGTTCATCTGTTTTGTTTCTTAAATTCCACATATAAGTGAAATCATATGGTATTTGTCTTTCTCTGAGTGACTTATTTCGCTTAGCATAATACCCTCTAGTTCCATCCACATCATTGCAAATGGCAAGATTTTATTCTTTTTGATGGCTGAGTGATATTCCATTGTATATAGACCACATCTTCATTATCCATTCATCAGTCGATGCACATCTGGGCTCTTTCCATATTTTGGCTATTGTGGACATTGCTGCTATAAACATTGGGGTGCATGTGGCCCTTTGAATCACTATGTTTGTATCCTTTGAGTAAATACCTAGTAGTGCAATTACTGGATGGTAGGGTAGTTCTATTTTTCACTTTTTGAGGAATCTCCATACTGTTTTCCAGAGTGGCTGCACCAGCTTGCATTCCCACCAACAGTGTAGGAGTGTTCTCCTTTCTCCGCATCCTCACCAACATCTGTTGTTTCCTGACTTGTTAATTTTAGCCATTCTGACAGGTGTGAGGTGGTATCTCATTGTGGTTTTGGTTTGTATTTCCCTGATGAGCGATGCTGAGCATTTTTTTCATGTGTCTGTTGGGGCTGGGCATTCTCAAGTGACATTTCTCCCCGTCCGTGGCAGCCTGGGGAATTGTCCTCCACTCTGGGCCCTTCTCTATCCAAGGATGTGGGGGAGTCATCTGCTCCCGAGCTGCCCAGCATTTCCCTCGGGCAGTGCCAAACAAATCCAGGCAGCTGTCCCTCAGTGCATTTGTGGACTCATGGTCTGGGAGGTATGGACGGTTACCCAACCCCATGCCTACCTACCCTGCCCCACCCAGCCCAGGGATTCCAGAAGGCAGAACATTCCATGTGGGACCCACGGGGCAAACCTCCTGTCATGACATCAGGACCAGGCTAAAGAATTTGAAGGCCCAGCAAATGAAACATGAAATTGTTCAAAAGTTATTAAGAATTTCAAGGTAGCAACAGCAGAAATTAATCCAAGGGCAAGACTCTTGGAAGCACGGGGCCCAGTGTGACTGTCCACAGCATGCATGACACACGGGGGCAGGTCTGTCACGGTAACAGTGTATTATAGTAGATTTGTGTCTCCGTTCCACGGTCTGAGTGCTTGTCTTGTGATGTCCTGGGACATTTGCTGCCCCCATCCATTGCGAAGATGCTGCCCGTGGGTCAAAGTGTCTGCAGGGAAACCTCCTCCCCTTCCCTTGTACACTCACTGCTGCATGAGCCACAGGGCAAGGCTACTTCACGCCCTAGGGCCTCAGACTTTTAGGAAACCACTTTTTAATTCTTTTTTTTTTTTTAAGATCTATTTATCTATTTTAGAGAGAGGGAGAGAGAGCACAAGCAGGAGGGGCAGAGGGAGAGACTCCCAAGCAGACTCCATGCTGAGATCAGAGCCAAATGCAGGACTTGATCTCACGACCCTGAGATCGTGACCAGAGCCAAAACCAAGAGTCGGATGTTGGACCCACTGTGCCACTCAGGTACCCCACTGCTTGTTAAGTCTTATTTAGTTTTAAATATGGCCTCTCATTCTGTGACTCAGACAAAAATCCCCATTTCAGACATAAATACCAGCATCAGGCTTAAGGACAACATGATTCCCTACCTAATTTTTTTTTTTTAAGATTTTATTTATTTGAGAGAGAGAGAATGAGAGACAGAGAGCACGAGAGGGAGGAGGGTCAGAGGGAGAAGCAGACTCCCCGCTGAGCAGGGAGCCCGATGCGGGACTCGATCCTGGGACTCCAGGATCACGACCTGAGCCGAAGACAGTCGCTTAACCAACTGAGCCACCCAGGCGCCCAATTCCCTACCTAATTTTAATTCTCTCTTCCTATAAGTGAGTTCTTTTCCAATAGACTCCTTGGATTTTTTTGTAGGTTTGCGTGTGTGTGTGTGTTTGTATGTGTACAAATAAGCTTTAGGGGCCCTTCCTTCCGGAGTCCTTTAGACATGGTTAAATTAGGATAAAGACAGCTTATGTAGAATATCGAAGTCCTCCTCCCCATATAAGATTTTCCATAAAAATCAGAGGTGACAGGGAGCTAGGACACCCTAGCTGTAATCCTCATTCTGCTGCCAAGTGTCTGGCCTTCACGTTCACCCAACAAATATCTGTGTAGCACCTTCTTGTGCCAAGTGCTGTGTTCAGTGTTGGGGGCTCAGCAGGGAAGTGGAGAGCCACGGCCCCTGCGCCAAACAGAAGCTCTCCCATCTGAGGAGGGAGAGAAGAAAGTCGATCAGAGGCCTGGGTCTTGCATGAGAAGAAATGACTGTGTCTTCCCTCATCTCAAACCAAAATATGGCCTTCTTTTCCATTATAAATGCAGTCGACAAACCAAAGCACTTCATAGTGCGTGACTAGTGTCTTCATCATCAATGCAGGTTGCAGATACGATCACATCACATGACAGTCGTCACATCTCAAAATCTCATGTAGGTTTGTTGTTCCATAATCACATGAACACCAAAGTCAGAGCCGTGGCCGGTCCTGTTATGTGTGACGCAGTCGTCGAGACACTCCTCCTATACTATGATACACACATTTTTATATTCTGCCAGCTGTCTCTCAGTATCATTGGTTTCCTTTGTAAGCCTATGTATTGTATTTTATTCCTTCAAAAATATCATTGGCAGTCACCAGACTACCTGGGCGGTTCGTGGCACAGAAAGGCCAAGAGTGCTGGGACCAGAAGATGAGCACCATCCGCTCCGTGTTGCCCCTCCACCGCCAGTGGGGATAGGAATGGGCTCTCAGCCCCATTAATTTGGTAAATGGATTTGTTGTTGTTTGCTTTTCTTTTACAGTGCTGGGCCAGGCAGGTGACTCAGCCTCAGGGGCTCGATGGGCTGGAGGTTGATCGCCCCTACCAACTCGCTGTTCTTGGAGAAATAACTGGAGAGAGTTCCCTGAATGGGTGTCAGGATCGAATTTTACTAGTGGAAAAGCCCTGTGAAATGTTTTATGTAAAAGTGAAAACGCAGAGGGAGAACTCGTCTCCTCTGGCCACCTCCACCTGCTTTGTCCTTGGCCTACTGTGGCTCAACTTTGGACAGGTCAGCCCACTGACACCTCTGCACTGAGGGAAGGAGACATTCGCTGAGCATGAACATGCATCTCCACGTCTAATCCTCCTGGTGAGTCTGGGAGGTGGTTTTTATTCCCATGTAACATTTGAGGAAACTGAGGCTCAGGGTCATGAAGGGACTGACTCCAGGTAATCCTGTTTGCAAGTGACAGAGCTAGGACTTGACCCAAAGCAATACTTCCTCACTGACTTTGTGCCAGGTGACCTTGGGTATTTTCACCACCAGGTGACCTTGGGTGGGACTCGGGCTGTTTGGGCATCAAAGGCAGCATATAGCAAGGGTGACCAATTACTGTCATCGACAAAAGGAGCCTCAGAAATTCAAAGCAAACAACTGCTTTCCTCTAGGGTGGTCTAAGAAGTCTTGAGACGGGCAGTGACAGATTCATACTCAGGGAGGTAGAAAGGACGCTGGAGGGCTGAGCATCAGGGCTGGGGGCAGTGAGGAGGTCAGGCTGGACCGGTCAGGGAAGTGAAGGGGGCCAGCGAGAGAAGCCTGGGATGGAAGGATGCAAGCCGCACGCCAGGCTGCATGGTTTACACTCATCCTAGTATGTTACTGGAGAGCCACGAAAGGTTCTAGAGGAGGGAAAGCACTACAATAAGAGCCTCACTTTAAGAAATGGATTGGGGAGTGGCAGAGGATTTATGTGGAGGCAGGCCTGGGGACAGGAAAGCTGGCTGGGCCGTGACCGCCACGGCTCAGGTGAGAAATGCTGAGGACCTGCAGTCGGGCGATGGGGTAGGGACAGAAGGCCAGCATGCACGAGTGCAGATACTGGACGTCTGCACTTGGGGCAGGGGGATAGGAGGACCCGGTGAGTCATAGGATGAGGGAGAAGTCTCAGGAGGCTGGGATGACCAGCCTGTGGCTTCTGGAGTGGCCTGGGGGAGTCTCGGTTCACTGGACCCTCCAGCCCCACAGGTCCCTCCATGGAGGCCAGGATGGCCTGTGCCTGAGGTCTCTCTGGAGCCCGTGTTACCAGCCCTGGCCCATGCCTCCTGTAGGGTGTTTCTCTCTTCTGACAGTTGAGCCCCATAGGCGGTGGGAGCAGAGACTGGCCACCAGCTGGAGCCATGAGGCCGATGGTCATGGTACAGGACAGCCTGCCTCAGTCACGGGGAAGTGTTGCATCCATTTACAGCAGACAATAAAACTACCAGTGGGCACGTTTTCTTCCTCCTTTCCAAATGGCCAATCACACTGAATGTTCTAGAAAAGAAAGGGCAACAGAGGGTAAAGGTGCAGCTTCCAGGCTCTGGAGCCCAACTACGTGGGCCCAAATCCCAGCTTTGCTAGTTACTTCTCGCTGGGAGACCTTGGGCAACTTACCTAACCTGTCCTCCAGCTTCCTTGTCTGCAGAGTGGGGAGAATACTAAGGCCCCCGCAAGGAACCATTGAGGTTAAGAGAGTGAAACCAGGCTACTGATGCTGCTCATGTCTGTATGTAGTCAGTGCTTAATAACTAGGTATTGAATGGGTGAGTGGTTTTTTTGGGTTTTTTTTTGTTTGTTTGTTTTTTATTTGTGAGAGAGAGAATGAGAGACAGAGAGCATGAGAGGGAGGAGGGTCAGAGGGAGAAGCAGACTCCCTGCTGAACAGGGAGCCCGATGCGGGACTCGATCCCGGGACTCCAGGATCATGACCTGAGCCGAAGACAGTCGCTTAACCAACTGAGCCACCCAGGCGCCCTGGGTGAGTGTTTTAGAAGGAAGAATTTCTCTTAATCGCAGGAAACAAACTGAGTGTT
>NW_028026376.1:0-618 GCF_054177405.1 Leptonychotes weddellii
GAAACTTCCACCTTCGTGTCCCCAGTAGCTGGCACGTGTAGCATGCCAAACAGGTGCTCAGGAGATGTCCACGCAAAGGACAAGTGAGCGGAAGGGAGAGCCACTGTTGGGGCCATGACAGGAAGAAGGCAGCGAAGACAGTGTCTTCTGCTTCTTTAAACCCAGCAGGAGGCCTCGGAACACGTCAGGTCTCAATGCATACTTTCCAAAAAAGCAAATGAATCACGGGAAACTCAGGGGCAGCCAGCCTCTCATTTGCATCGTGGCATGCTCCCGCCTTCAGCACAGAGGGGACTTCTTTTTCCAAGTTGTCACCTTCCTTCTGCAAGGTTGGGCGGAGAGCAGCTCCTTGGGACTTGTGCTACTGAGAGTACAGCGGGGCCGGCTGGAAGCCGGGGCTCGTTCACACCACGTGGCTGGGGTTTTCCTTGGTCTTTGTGTCGGCGGGGGCTCCTGACAGTTGAGTCCCACGTTTGGCGGAGTTCACAGTGGCTGTCGCGCAGGCAGGCCCGTCTCGGGACCAGTGGTGAGATAGGGCTGAGGGACATTTCACTGGGGGGGCTGCTTTCTCCTCTGAACACCGCGGGCGACCGTGCCTGCACTCGCCATGTCCAGGCC
>NW_028026377.1:0-618 GCF_054177405.1 Leptonychotes weddellii
TACATAAAAAATCAGTCATCATACCAAGAACCAGGAAAATCCTTGTATTAATGAGAAAAAGACAATAGATGTCAACATTAATGTGAATCAAATGTTGGAATTATCTGACAATGATTTTAAAGTAGTCGTTTAAATTATTTCAACAGTCACTTGTAAATTCTCTTGAAACAAATAAAAAAATTAAAAATTAAAAAAAAAACAATTTAAAAAAAGAACCAAATGGTTTCAGAAGGTCCAAGGTGGTGATATAGAAAGACCTTGCATTCACCTCCTCCATGGATACACAAATCTAAAACTATTTATAAAGGAATTCCACCTGAAGAACTGAGGGCTGATTAAGCAGCTTATGCACAACAACAAAGAACACAGAGAAAGGCAAGAGAGAACTTGGTAAAGAAGGGAGCTCTCCCATGCTGCAAACTGCAGTAGGGAGGAATAACACAGAGTTTGTGAGCAGATTTGTCTGCCTTGGGCACAGAAAAAAAAGTGTAGTTTAAGAGTGCAACTAGAATATAAAAGGAACTGGCCCTAGAATCCTGACAAATGCTGGCAGCTGCTTCCCAGGTGCTGGCCAGCACCACTGTGGACCTTTTCCCTTCACCTTGATAGCTTAGATAG
>NW_028026378.1:0-618 GCF_054177405.1 Leptonychotes weddellii
GTTGCCATGTCTACTTTCTGATATTTCTTCAAGATGTCAGCTGTCTCTTCTTGTTTCTATCAGTTACACTAATCTTAGCTTCTTGTCTGCTCCAAAGAGAATTCCGTTGCCCAGACTTGGAAATATCTGTTTTTCACTATAGTCTCTTTTTACTTCAGACTGTATTCTGAATATATAAAGTATTATTGGGATTTGGTTTTTCAGATACATTGATATCTGAAAAAGAACAACCCAGCAGAAAAGGCATACATCTGCCCTTCCTCCTTCCTGCTCAACTCTACACCCCTCATATCATACCACGTATTCACCCTTGTAAATCAGTTTCTTGTGATTTCAGCTAGTGTGAATCAGTCCCTCAGAGCCAGACCACTACTCAGCTTTTTTGCAACTGCAAAACTGTGGACCAAGCCCCAAACCATGAAGGTTTCATTAAGGGTTACATCCTGTGTGACCCAGCCTGAAACATTCAGTGTTTCATATCATAAAAATCACAACATGAGTTTTTGAAAATTACTGAACTCAATTTTTTTCTTTTTTTTAATTTTTATTTTATTATGTTTTGTTAGTCACCATACAATACATCATTAGTTTTTGATGTAGTGATCCACGCTTCATTGT
>NW_028026379.1:0-618 GCF_054177405.1 Leptonychotes weddellii
TTTTGTTGTCTGTTCTGTTTGATATATGTCACAATGTAACAGCCTCCACTGAGGCATTGCTTTATAGTAAACAAAGCTTGGCATGTAAAAAACCAGAGAAACAAAATCAAAACCTCTCTTAGCAAGAATATTCCAGGTTCTCTTATAGGTCGTTCTGTTTTTCACTCTAAGGTGCCACTTAACATTTCCTGCCAAGAGCCTTCTCAGATTGGTGTTCCTTTCTGTAAAATGTGCTCATCTGGTAGGGTCATACTTTTGTAGAGGAAAAGGTAAGTTTGTGACTAGCTGACTGCATTTAACACAAAATACTGTAACATATGGGAAAGGACATTTTACTCGGAAGTTCTAGAAAAGACAGGAGGATGTTTTTGAGACAGAGTGATGTTGATTTCAAGGTTTATTAAGACCCCAAAAAAGTAGGGCGCCTGGGTGGCTCAGTTGGTTAAGCGACTGCCTTCGGCTCAGGTCATGATCCTGGAGTCCCGGGATCGAGTCCCGCATCGGGCTCCCTGCTCGGCAGGGAGTCTGCTTCTCCCTCTGACCCTCCCCCCTCTCGTGCTTTCTCTCGCTCATTCTCTCTCTCAAATAAATAAATAAATCTTTAAAAAAAAAAAAAAA
>NW_028026380.1:0-617 GCF_054177405.1 Leptonychotes weddellii
AAGAAACAGACTCAACTATGAGAACAAGCTGATGGTTGCCAGAGGGGAGGTGAGTGGGGGAATGAGTGAAATAGGAGATGGGGATTAAGGAGGGCACTGGTTGTGATGAGCACCAGGTGTTGTATGGAAGTGTTGAATCAGTATATTGTACACCTAAAACTAATACTACACTGCATGTTAACGACCTGGAATTTATTTTTTAAATTTAAAGACTTATTTGTTTTGTTTTGTTTTTTGAGAGAGCGCGAGGGGGGAGGGGCAGAGGGAGAGGATCTCCAGCAGACTCCTCACTGAGCACAGAGCCCTACACGGGACTTGATCCCAGGATCCTGCGATCAGGACCCAACCGCCTGAGCCACCCAGGCACCCCAACTAACTGGAATGTAAAGAAAAACCTAAAAAAATGCCCGCTGATCAATTTTTATGTCATGAAAATAGCTATATTGGCATAAGGTCTAGACAAGTAGTTAGGATGTCCCTCCTAATGTGATGCAATATGAAACCCAGGAAGCATTCTTGCCAAAAAAATATAACCTGAATCTATTTCAGCTTTGAGATTCATTTTCCAATTTATAGGAAATACAGGGTTTAGAGATGCAAGTGAAATGACACCATAA
>NW_028026381.1:0-617 GCF_054177405.1 Leptonychotes weddellii
TTGACCATAGAGTGGTGGGTACATTTCTGGGTTCTCTCTTCTGTTCCATTGATCTATGTGTCTGTTTTTGTGCCAGTACCATACTGTCTTGATGATGACAGCTTTGTAATGTAGCTGGAAGTACGGAATTGTGATGCCACCAGCTTTGGTTTTCTTTTTCAGCATTCCTCTGGCGATTCGGGGTCTTTTCTGGTTTCTTTTCTTTTTTTTTCTTTTCTTCTTCTTCTTTTTTTTTTTTTTTATTAAGTTCAATTAGCCAACATATAGTACATCATTAGTTTTTGATGTAGTGCTCAATGATTCATTACCTTTTCTGGTTTCATACAAATTTTAGGATTATTTGTTCCAGTTCTGTGAAAAAAAATGATGGTATGTTGATAGGGATTGCACTGAATGTGTAGATTGCTCTGGGTAGCACAGACATTTTAACAATATTTATTTTTCCAATCCATGAGCATGGAACGTTTTTCCATGTCTTTGTGTTTTTCTCAATTTCTTTCATAACTGTTCTGTAGTTTTTAGAGTCAGATCCTTTACATCTTTGGTTTGGTTTATTCCTAGGTATCTCATGGTTTTTGGTGCAGTTGCAAATGAGATCGACTCCTTAATTTCTCTTT
>NW_028026382.1:0-617 GCF_054177405.1 Leptonychotes weddellii
AGGTGCCCCCAAAGACTTTTTTTTTTAAGATTTTAATTATTTATTTGAGACAGAGAGAATGAGAGACAGAGAGCACGAGAGGGAAGCGGGTCAGAGGGAGAAGCAGACTCCCCGCCGAGCAGGGAGCCCGATGCGGGACTCGATCCCGGGACTCCAGGATCATGACCTGAGCCGAAGGCAGACGCTTAATGACTGAGCCACCCAGGTGCCCCCAAAGACTTTTTTTTTAAGATTTTAATTATTTATTTGAGACAGAGAGAATGAGAGACAGAGAGCACGAGAGGGAAGCGGGTCAGAGGGAGAAGCAGACCCCTCGCCGAGCAGGGAGCCCAATGCGGGACTCGATGTGGGACTCGATGTGGGACTCGATCCCGGGACTCCGGGATCATGACCTGAGCCGAAGGCAGTCGCCCAACCAACTGAGCCACCCAGGCGCCCGAGGCTTTGTCTTTTGAAAAGGAGTCAGATGTGTTTATAGTTACTGTTGCACGAGCAGGTGACGAGTGCATTGTCCCCCCCCGTCGTCGTGGGCACTTGCGCCTCTGGTTTTGTGTCACTCTGTGCACGTTTGCTGCCTCGCCGCTGGTTGCTTGGGAGATGCTCTTTCTGTGTTTCAT
>NW_028026383.1:0-617 GCF_054177405.1 Leptonychotes weddellii
GTTCCTCTGCTCGTGGCCCCCTTTCTCCATCTTCAAAGCCAGTAATGTAACATCTCTCTGGTAACTGCTTCCTTCCACTGTCACATCTTTTTATATGATCTCAACTGGGAAAGATTCTCCTATTTTCAGAATCCATGTGATTAGACTGGGCCCACCCAGATCATCTCCCCATCTCAAGGTCCTTAATTTATCCCATCTTCAAAGTCCTTCTGGCTGTTTTTACAGGTTCCAGGGTTTAGGATGTGGACTTCTTTGGTGTGGGGGGTCATTTTTCTGCCTACCACAAGTGATGTGTGGGCATATTCATTAGTGTTTAGAACAGCAGTGAATTGGAAATAAATGTTCTACAACAGGAATGTTTAAATCATAGTTCATACGGATGTTAGAATTCTAGGAAGCCTCTAAAAACTGTAAGACAATGATATAGGCAGGGAAAGAATTAGGATACAAAGTTATATACAGCATGAATATGGATAGTTGTTTTACATATGAATATGGATATTTTATACAGTAAGAATATGATAGTTTATATAGCAGAATATGGAGCTGGAGGGAATGATGCACCATCTGGTGGGTGGGGTTGCGAGTGGTTTTTCTTTTTTTTTTTTTTTAAAGAT
>NW_028026384.1:0-617 GCF_054177405.1 Leptonychotes weddellii
CAGATGTTGGCGGGGATGTGGAGAAAGGGGAACCCTCCTACACTGTTGGTGGGAATGCAAGCTGGTGCAACCACTCTGGAAAACAGTATGGAGGTTCCTCAAAAAGTTGAAAATAGAGCTACCATACGATCCAGCAATTGCACTACTGGGTATTTACCCCAAAGATACAAATGTAGGGATCCGAAGGGGTACGTGCACCCCGATGTTTATAGCAGCAATGCCCACAATAGCCGAACTGTGGAAAGAGCCAAGATGTCCATAGACAGATGAATGGATAAAGGAGATGTGGTATATATATACAATGGAATATTAAGCAGCCATCAAAAGGAATGAGATCTTGCCATTTGCAACGACGTGGATGGAACTGGAGGGTGTTATGCCGAGTGAAATAAGTCAATCACAGAAAGACATGTATCATATGACCTCACTGATACGAGGAATTCTTTTTTTTTTTTTTAAAGATTTTATTTATTTATTTGACAGAGAGAGACATAGTGAGAGCAGGAACACAAGCAGGGGGAGTGGGAGAGGGAGAAGCAGGCTTCCCGCGGAGCAGGGAGCCCCATGTGGGACTCGATCCCAGGATCCTGGGATCATGACCTGAGCCGAAGGCAGAC
>NW_028026385.1:0-617 GCF_054177405.1 Leptonychotes weddellii
GTGGGAGCAGGTATCGCTCCTCACAGCGTGTCAGATATGGAGGAAGTGGGTCTAAAACCTCTGGACCCACGGATCTTGTTTCTCAGCTGCTTTTCAGTAAGAAACTTACCTCGAGAGACATAGCAGGGTGGTCTCTTCTGCACGACGATCTATCCTTCAACAGGGAAAGAGGAAGAGTCATGTAATGCACGGAAAGTGACATAAAATAGGGGCATCCGAGGAAGACACAGACACATGAAATATCCGAGCCCAACCGCACATCCCCACTCAATCTGGAGAAGATGGACAGGAATGAATTCTGTGTCTACAGCTGAACATACTGCCCAGCGAACATTCCTCCACAATCCGTTCTATCATCTTATTCCATAAAGTGGGACCTTGTGTCATGGCTGATGTATCCACAGCTGATACATTGACAATGACCCTGGTCACAGACACCGTCTCCTCTCTCTGAACGAGCTACACGAGAACTTGGACCAGATCCTACAGACTCTCCCTGACAACAGCCCCCACACCCTCCTCCTCTTCTCCTCTTGGCTCTCGCGTCCCTCAGGCTTCAGTCTCTCCCTCTGGCTCTTCAGTCTGAGCTCTGTCTCCACATCAGGATTTCAGAGAAA
>NW_028026386.1:0-10661 GCF_054177405.1 Leptonychotes weddellii
GTCTGTTAGCCATTTGTATGTCTTCTTCAGAGAAGTGTCTTTTCATATCTTCTGCCCATTTTTTGATTTGATTATTTGTTTTTTGGGTGTTGAGTTTGAGAAGTTCTTTACAGATCTTGGATACCAGCCCTTTAGATCCACTTTAAAAATGCTTACTGAATCATAGTGAAGATAAGAATGTGGTTTTCTAACAGTCTATAATAGAAAATCACTATTACATTATAAAAGATTGTTTCACTTGGATTCCTCTGGAAGCCAACTCTGAAACAAGAATTAAGGACAAATAGTTTATTGGGGATCAAAGGAGACAGCAATAGGAGGGTGAGAAAGTAAGACAGGGGAAGTAGGCTATAAACAAAGGACATCTCTTAATAAAATTATCACCTGGGCAAATGAAGCTAATTCCATTGCAAAAACACTAGACTCCAACACACCTCAGATTTTTCCACCCTAGAGGAGAATGAACTAGGCTATTTGTGTACCAACTCCTGTCTGTATTTAACGGGGGCCTCTGGGATGTGGTTGTGGAGAACAGAGAGTGTTGATTTTCTGGCACTTCCAGCCTGCTGCATTTATAGACAGCCCGGGCTCCTGGGGCCAGAGAAAGCCCTCAAAGACATAAAAATATTGATAGTTGAAGTTCTAGCCAGAGTGCACTAAGATGGGCCAATAAATGGTTATGAGTGGGGACTGTACATTCACCTCCTACACTGTTCAGATCCACTCCTGTCTTGTTACAGATGTTTCAAGATGGTGGCCATAGGTACAAACTGAGGGAGAGACATCAACACAACATAGATGAAATGAGGATCCAGGCCACCTGTTTCTAAAATTTACTTTTGTTTTCTAATGCAAAATTTGCTGTTGTATCTACCTGACCTTATGAATTTTTGTGCCTGGCAGTACTCAGCTCCAGTCACATGATGGCCCATGGTTAGGCACTCCATCTCTACTAAAGCCCAAGAACTTGCCAGTAGCCCTTGGCTCCAGAAACACCGCATTGTAACTCTTCGCCAGGGGCTCCATGTGGTGCCATTAACTACCATGGATACCTCCAGCAAGCACCATGGGTTCTGCCAACATCGATGATCCAATTAGTAGGCTCCCTTGCACCATAGCCTGAATCAGCTGCAAAGCCCTCTATTGCTTTAGATCCCATTTGAAATTGGCAGTCTATCAAGTCATTTGAAAAATCAATTAAAGCAGTATTCCAGGTGTGGTATGTGCTGTCTCCAAAATCTGAAGAGTCCTACAAGGTGCTGTGAAATGTGCAATAACTTGTCCCTTGCTTTCCAGCTAGAATTTTGTCTTTCATCCACCCAAGTGTAAGCTCCTCTGTTGCCTTCTATGCCATGCTACCTGCCACAGGTCTCTCTTCTGTCTGTAGCATATCAGACTTCCATCTAAGGGGTCTCCATTTTGACTCCTTGTATTTCAATCTGTCCAAACCCACCTCACATAGCTTTGTCTGTGCCTTGCAGTCTACTCCTGTTGGTACCAATACCTATATAGCTTCCTATACTAGTATCTGAGCTCCCTACATCCTGTATTCAAGTATTGCTGTCTGTTCAATCTACTGACTTGCCTCACCATAGATTCTCCCTCCCCAGTGCACCAAGTGTCTGCTGCGTCCCTCCCAGTGAGTCCAGTGCCTAGCCAAGCTAGCTTATGGCACACTTTGAGTTTGCTAAGCTGCTACTCAACAATATTCTGGTCACTTTTTCTCTGGCTTTTACCTAGAATGCTGTTGGTCATCAACAATTCTGAGTTAACAGTCTCCTGAGTCCCTTTGTTCTGGGGTACATGAAGTTGTGGCAGTAATACAAGGTCATCGGAGCCAGAAAAAAAGCTTGCCCAGCTATAAGCTTTGCTTTTATCTACCACCTCCTAAACCCAGATATCAAGAAGGCCAAAATACTGGAGGGGAGAGGGGTGGAGGGGTGGGGTAGCTAGGTGATGGACATTGGGGAGGGTATGTGTTGTGGTGAGTGCTGTGTGTTGTGTGAGACTGATGAGTCACAAACCTGTACCCCTGAAACAAATAATACATTATATGTTAATTTTAAAAAGGCCAAAATAAACCCTCAAAGATTATTAACTCAAGGTATAAATACTCCTCTTTTTGTCATATATATCTCATTCCAAAGAATGACTAATGCCACAGTAAATGATCATTTTCTTCAAAGGGCAGTTTCAAAGAACCTGAAGCTTTATTTTTTTTTAATTTTTAAATTATGTTCAGTTAGCTAACATAGAGTACGTCATTAGTTTTTGATGTAGTGTTCAACAATTCAGAAGCTTTTAAACTTTGAGTCCATTTTTCTGGATTGTGTGTATCAACATTTTTTCCGATTTACAAGTTTGTTTTCTTTGTGGGTTATTTTTTCCTCCCTCTCTCCCTTCCCCCCTTCTTTTCTTTCTTCCTTGAAAACTATTTTTATTTGATGTAACCAAACCTAAGTTTGTCAAGAAAGTACTAAAATCTTGTCCCAAAAAGGTCCTGTCTCTTCCCACTTTGCATTTCATAATAATCACCAAAGAGAAGAAAGCCATTTTCTTTGGGTTACCTGGTGGGTAGACTCCAACAGGAACCTTTTGTGTAGGAGATAGTTCTACCCAAATTCTCAGAGGCCATCCAGTCATTTGGCTTTCTGTTTGGATCTGGTTGGATCCAGTAATTTCTCTCTTTTTTTAACCTCTCTGGAGTTTACTTTATGTCGAAATGTGATTAAAGCAGAGCCTAGAACAGAAGGGAGACTGAAGATGCCTTGAGAGCCTTTCCCTGTGGACTCATTCTCCAAGTTTCCCAGCACTAACATACCTGCCACAGCATATCTTTCCTAGGGGAATCAAGGGGAAAATTGGGCCAGTAATCTAAGTCTGCTGGGTGTTTTGAACTAGAAATTATAACATCTGCTTCCTACCCCCTAGGGTTCTCTCCTTGGCTAGTTATACTCCACAATTCATAGATTTGGGGCTGGTAGATAGGAGTGAGAGTCTGAATGTGGAACTTTTCTTGTTGGTGCCCAAGAAATATCTAGGACCTTGGAAGCTGATATTTAGATCCCCTAAAGAGAATCTCAGGACACATTTACTTACCAAACATTGGATCATAAATGCAGGCAAGGTCAGTATTGAGATGGAATGGGTATTTTTCTCAGCACATATGGGTTTATATATGGGGATGGAAGAGGAAGAATGAGAAAGCTGATTCTGACATGGAGGAGAAGAGAGAATTAAAATGAGAGAGGGCAGGGAGGCATGGAGAAGGAGTAGAGACACGGAGTGACAGAAGAACAGAGAGAGAGAGGCAGAGAGAATGAGAAGTGGGAGAGAAGGAGGGAGAAAATGACAGATAAAGTGAAGGGACAGACAGGAAGAAAAAGAAAATAAAAAAGACAAAAGTGAACCAAGAGATAAAGAGATACAGGGAAGCGGTCTTCAGAGGAATTTCCACTTGCTTTAGATCTGACATAGTCCAGTTGCTGAATGTGAGAAAGGGTGTTTTATTTTTCTAATTAAAAAAAATTCTTTATTTAAATCCAGTGTAGTTAACATATACTGTATTATTAGTTTCAGGGGTAGAATTTAGTGATTCATTAGTTGCATATAACACCCAGTGCTCACTACATCAAGTGCCTTCCTTAATGCCCATCACTCAGTTACCCCATCCCCACCCCCACCTCCCCTCCAGCAACCCTCGGTTTGTTTCCTAGAGTGGGAGAGGGTGTTTTATAGTCACCTTTGTGACTAGTGGCAAATGCCTCTAATGAGACAGTAACCTCCTGTCCCTACATTTAGGTAGGAATTAGCTTTGCGAAGCAATTGCTTCATTTTGTTGAATACCACGTGAAAGTTGGGAAGGACATGTGTGTTTTATTGCATACTGGTACCCAGATAACCAGAGTATTTAGATATTCCTGAGATCTTTCCAATATTGGTGTATTAGTTTCCTATTACTGCTCTAACAAATTACCACAAAGGTAGTGGCTTCAAAAACCCACGCATTTATTATCCTATAGTTCTGGAGGTCAGAAATCTGAAATGTTGGCACACCTTGGTGAGAGCTCTAAGGGAGAATTTGTTTCCTTGCCATGTCCTGTTTGTCTGTTTGTGTCCAGTTTTTAGAGGCCACCTGCATTCCTTGGCTCATGGCCCTTTCCCCATTTCCTACACCAGCAGCATAACATTTTAAAATCTCTTCCTGACTGATTCTTCTGCTTCCCTCTTCTACATTTAAGGATACCTGTGATTATATTGGGCCCTCCCAGATAGTCCAGGATAATCTCATTTTAAAGTCAGCTGATTAACAACCTTAATTCTATGTGCACTTTAACTCTCCCTTGTCATGTACCTTTTTATCCCTAGGTTCTGGGCACTAGGATGGGGACGTCTTTGAGGGTTATTATTTCTGCTTACCACAACAGACTAGCAGGTGTTGGAAGATGACAGGAACAACCAAAAGGGAGATGAAAACTTGGGATACAAGCTAAAAACTCACTTCTTTTGGCATATTTTGATTATAGTCCTAATTTTTCATTATGGGATGTTATTATGTTGCATAGGGAGGAAAGGAAGCATATTCAAAAAGATATACTTGGTATGTAATTTAAAATGTTGTATCATCACAACCTTCTATATGTTGTCAGTAGAAAATAAACTATAAATAATTTGCATGAAATACATGCTGGGAGTCAGCCTGATCTTTGCTTTCTCAACATGATATGGGATCCCAGGAAACCCACAACCACCAAGGGGAAGGAGTCTAAGTGACGTCAAATGAAAATGTGTCTTTCTAAGGAAGTTGGAACAGAGAAGTCAGCAAGAGTGAGAGACGTGGAGATAAGGGAGAAGAGGTTGGAAATGCAAGAGAGACACAGATTTTTCAGGGTCTTTAAGACATACTAAGGTTATAACACTTCATCTTAAGATCAATGGGAATCCTTTGAAGGTTTTCAAACAGGGAGAGTTATTTAGATTTTTAAAAAGAAATATAGGTTTTTAAGAAAAAAAATCTCTCTTCAGCTGCAGTAGGGAGAATGGATAACATAATTCAGGGTTTTGTAAGAACCCTCTACTGAACTGAAAGAACCATCTACTAAATTAAAATAAAAAATGTATGTGTATCGATGAGTGTTCTTTAGCCAATACTATTTGTATCCTTTTATTTGAAAAATCTACCTCCCATCTGAAATTTAACAATTGAATTCAAATTGTTGAAGTCAAATCTTCTAAAGTTTGCTGTGCTGTGGTTGATGATTTGAAATACTCATCACAGAGCATTCTTGGGGCAATAACATGGGTGAGACATCATAATCCATGGTCTGGTCCTCAGTGTCACAGATGGAAGAATTCTGGTTTGTCACTAATCCAAGAAAAGCTGGCTCTCATGAACAGTCCTTCATCAACAATTTTCCTAATTCCTTTATGTGCCAACATAAAAAAACATATGAGAAATAGGTTGTTTCCCACTTTCCAAAATAAAACATACGTATTTTTCATATGACTGCTAAAAATGATTATTTCAGAGTCCTTAATATTTTCAACCATTCTTCATTCCCAGCAGAGGAACGAGTATCATGAGGAGGGAGAACCAGAGCAGCGTGTCCGAGTTCCTCCTCTTGGGGCTCCCCATCCGGCCAGAGCAGCAGGGCGTGTTCTTTGCCCTGTTTCTGGGCATGTACCTGACCACAGTGCTGGGAACCTGCTCATCATCCTGCTCATCAGGCTGGACTCTCGCCTCCACACCCCCATGTACTTCTTCCTCAGTCACTTGGCCTTCACCGATGTTTCTTTCTCATCTGTCACTGTCCCAAAAATGTTGATGGACATGCATGCTAAGTACACATCCATCCCCTATGCAGGGTGCATTTCACAAATGTATCTTTTTATATTTTTTACTGACCTGGACAGCTTCCTTATTACATCAATGGCATATGACCGCTATGTGGCTATATGTCACCCTCTTCATTATACCGCCATCATGAGGGAAGAGTTATGTGCCTTACTAGTGGCTATATCTTGGATCCTGTCCTGTGCCAGCTCCCTTTCCCACACCCTTCTCCTCACCCAGTTATCCTTCTGTGCTGCTAACACCATCTCTCATTTTTTCTGTGACCTTAGTGCTCTGCTCAAGCTGTCCTGCTCAGACAGCTTTCTCAATGAATTGGTCATGTTCACAGTAGGGATGGTGGTCATTACCCTGCCATTCATATGTATTCTGGTATCTTATGGCTACATTGGGGCCACCATCTTGAAAGTTCCTTCCACCAAGGGGATCGGCAAAGCATTGTCCACATGTGGCTCCCACCTGTCTGTAGTGTCTCTCTATTATGGGTCAATATTTGGGCAGTATCTTTTCCCCAAATTAAGCAATTTCATCAACAAGGACATCGTTGTGGCTCTTATGTACACAGTGGTCACACCCATGTTGAACCCTTTTATCTACAGCCTTAGGAACAGGGACATGAAAGAGGCCCTGGGGAAACTCTTCAGTAGGGCAACATTTTTCTCACAGTGATATGACATTTATTTAAATCAGAACCTCATTTTGGTTGACCTCATGTGTTTGATTTTCCATTTGAATATTTTTTAAAACTTAATGTTTCCACCCTAAGACAAATAGTGACATGTTGGATGTGCTTGGTAAATATTTGTTGTCCAGAATTTCATTCCCTTATTAACAATGCTCTCTTTTATAAATACCTTTTGATCAGCAAATGCTAAGTTAATTTTATTACTTATTTCTGCAACTTGGGGTCATGAATAATACAATGATCTACAGTTTGGTTATCCCTTATTTGCGATTTTTGGAAACCATTATATCTGGGGCCCATAATCTCAAGCTTTAACCCACCCCAGAATCTAAAGAATTAGCTATATTATTTCACTACATTCTCTTATGTATCAGTTTTTTTCAAATCCTCCAATTTTTTTTAAGATTTTATTTACTTATTTGAGAGAGAGAGACAGTGAGAGAGGGAACACAAGCAGTGGGAGAGGGAGAAACAGGCTCTCCACTGAGCAGGGAGCCCGATGAGGGGCTTGATCCCAGGACCCTGGGATCATGACCTGAGCCAAAGGCAGATGCTTAATGACTGAGCCACCCAGGTGCCCCAACAAATCCTCCAATTTTTAATAAAAAGCTCCCAATTGGATTTTTATGTAAGCTTTCCAGTTTTAAAATACTATATGGATCAAACAAAATGTGTATAGTCAGGGTAAGGTCTGCAAAGGTCACCAGTATTTAAACCCCATTGTAATGGGGTAACTCAGTAATGGGCATTAAGGAGGGCACGAGACACAATGAGCACTGGGTGCTATATGCAAACAATGAACCATTGAACATCACATCAAAAACCAATGATGTACTATACCCTGGGTAATTGATTTTAAATAAATAAACAAACAAACAAACCCCACTGTAACATCTCTTGACTTGTATGACCTGCCCAGAAAGACAGAAATTACCATAGACCAGATGGTAGGAGGATGAAGCAGTGGGGGAAGCTAAAGGCCGAGTGTCCCCACTGTACACTTAAGGGAATTAAGGCCCAGGAGAGGGGTGCCTGTCCAGGGAGCAGTGGTCTCTGGGTGTCCCATGCAGAGCACAGGTTCTTCCCACTGTTTCCTGTTTCCCTCAGAATGACACTAATGGTGGTAATTGTTCTATCTCCAAGACCCCAGGGACTTTTTGCTGAATGCCTATATGCTTGCTGGAAAAAAAATGTGCAAGGTAAGGATCAAAGATACTTAAAGCCTTATTTTGGTAAATCTTATGTATCTTAAACAGATTTGCCTTCCATCTTCATAGATCTTTTGAAATCAAAGTATCCAAACTGCTTGTCACTTGAGTAAGAGGAAGTGTATTACTCTCTGCCCATGATATAAAATGTTACAACAGCTCTAAAGATGGAGGGCCTGTAGGAAATCAAGACTCACCAGCCCCCTTTTACCAACACTGTGTGGTTGTTGCTGCTTAGTCCCCATACACAATCATAAATGAGAGCATGCTTCATGCTGGCCTCCTTTGTAAATTAACCAAATTATAGTGCATACTCTCAGAAAGCATCATTGCTTTCCTACAAATGCCACCCCAGGTTCAGCACTGACTATCCATGGACATCCCACCTTCCCAAGTGAAGAATAAAAGCAAAGCTTCTGAGTCCATAGTCTTTCATGGTTCGTCTCCCCCTCCGATTCCCCCCCTTCATTTTTCCCCTCCTGCTATCTTCTTCTTTTTTTTTTTTTTTTTTTACATATAATGTATTATTTGCTTCAGAGGTACAGATCTGTGATTCAACAGTCTTGCACACTTCACAGCGCTCATGGTGATGGGTATTAAAGAGGGCACATTCTGCATGGAGCACTGGGTGTTATACACAAACAAAGAATCATGGAACACTACATCAAAAACTAATGATGTAATGTATGGTCATTAACATAACAATAAAAAATTTTTAAAAAAACATTGTTAAAATGTCTATGCTACCCAGAACAATCTACACCTTCAATGCCATACAGATCAAAACTCCACTGACATTTTTCAAAGTGCTGGAACAAACAATACTAAAATTTGTATGGAATCAGAAAAGACCCCAAATTGCCAAGGATATGTTGAAAAAGAAAAACAAAGCTGGGGGCATCATGTTGCCCGATTTCAAGCTGTATTACAAAGCAGTGATCACCAAGACAGCATGGTACTGGCACAAAAACAGACATATAGACCAATGGAACAGAATAGAGAACCCAGGTATGGACCCTCAACTCTACGGTCAAATAATTTTCAACAAAGCAGGAAAAAATATGCAATGGAAAAAAGACAGTCTCTTCAATAAATGGTGCTGAGAAAATTGGACAGCCACATGCAAAACAACCATTCTCTTACACCATACAGAAAGATAAACTCAAAATGGATGAAAGACTTCAATCACAGGAATCCATCAAAATCCTAGAGGAGAACATAGGCAGTAACCTGTTTGACATCGGCCACAGCAACTTCTTTCAAGATACATCTCCAAAGGCTAGTGAAACAAAAGCAAAAATGAACTTTGGGGACTTCCTCAAGACAAAAAGCTTCTGCACAGCAAAGGAAACAGTCAACAAAACAAAGAGGCAACCCATAGAATGGGAGAAGGTATTTGCAAATGACACTACAGATAAAGGGCTGGTATCCAAGATCTATAAAGAACTTCTCAAATTCAACACCCAAAAAACAAATAATCAAGTCAAAAAATGGGCAGAAGACATGAACAAACACTTCTCTGAAGAAGACATACAAATGGCTAACAGACACATGAAAAAATGGTCATCATCATTAGCCATCAGGGAAATCCAAATCAAAACCACACTGAGATATCACCTTACGCCAGTTAGAATGGCAAAAATTGACAGGCAAGAAACAACAAATGTTGGAGAGGTTGTGGAGAAAGGAGAACCCTTTTACACTGTTGGTGGGAATGCAAGTTGGTACATCCACTTTGGAAAACAGTGTGGAGGTTCCTCAGAAAGTTAAAAATAGAGCTACCCTAGGACCCAGCAATTGTGCTACTGGGTATTCACCCCAAAGATACAGATGTAGTGAAAAGAAGGGCCACATGCACCCCAATGTTCATAGCAACAATGTCCACAATATCCAAACTGTGGAAGGAGCCGAGATGCCCTTCAACAGACAAATGGATAAAGAAGATGTGGTCCATATATACAATGGACTATTACTCAGCCACCAGTAAGGATGAATACCCACCATTTGCATCAACATGGATGGAACCGGAGGGGGTTATGCTAAGTGAAATAAGTCAAGCAGAGAAAGTCAATTATCATATGGTTTCACTTATATGTGGAACATAAGGAATAGCGTGGAGGACATTAGGAGAAGGAAGGGAAAAATGAAGGGGGGGAAATCAGAGCGGGAGATGAACCATGAGAGACTATGGACTACAGGAAACAAACTGAGGGTTTCAGAGGGTAGGGGGGTGGGGGGGATGGATAAGCCTGGTGATGGGTATTAAGGAGGGCATGTATTGCATGGAGCACTGGGTGTTATATGCAAACAATGAATCACAGAACACTAAAAAATTAATTAATTAATTAAAACTTGAAACATAAGAAAAAAGAAACTAATGAGTTTGAATGTAAGTGATGAATCACTAAATTTGACATCTGAAACTAACACAACTACACTGTATGTTAACTAGCTGGAACTCAAATAAAAACTTGGGAAAAAAAGAGAAACTTATGATCTATACTCTAGGAACTACAGAACACTCATGAAAGAAATTGAAGAAGACACAAAAAGATGGAAAAATATTCCATGCTCATGGATCGGAAGAATAAACATTGTTAAAATGTCTATGCTACCCAGAGCAATCTATACCTTCAATGCCATCCCGATCAAAACTCCAATGACATTTTTCAAAGTGCTGGAACAAACAATCCTAAAATTTGTATGGAATCAGAAAAGACCCTGAATCACCAAGGAAATGTTGAAAAAGAAAAACAAAGCTGGGGGCATCATGTTGCCCGATTTCAAGCTATATTACAAAGCTGTGACCACCAAGACAGCATGGTACTGGCACAAAAACAGACATACAGACCAATGGAACAGAATAGAGAACCCAGATATGGACTCTCAACTCTATGGTCAAATAATCTTTGACAAA
>NW_028026387.1:0-617 GCF_054177405.1 Leptonychotes weddellii
AAGTATTGCTCCTCTGGCTTTCTTTTGATATCTGTTTGCCTGATAAATGTGTCTCCATCTGCTCACTTTCAATCTGGAGGGGTCTTCAGGTATAAAATGCATCTATTAGGCAGCATATAGATGGGTTTGTTTTTTTTTTTTAAAGATTTTATTTATTTATTTGAGAGAGAGAGAATGAGAGACATAGAGCATGAGAGGGAGGAGGGTCATAGGGAGAAGCAGACTCCCCGCCGAGCAGGGAGCCCGATGCGGGACTCGATCCCGGGACTCCAGGATCATGACCTGAGCCGAAGGCAGTCGCTTAACCAACTGAGCCACCCAGGCGCCCGGGTTTTTTGTTTTTTTTTTTTTAATCCATTCTGACACCCTATGTCTTTTGACTGGAGCATTTAGTCCATTTAAATTCAAAGTAGTTTTTGATAGATATGTATTTATTGCCATTTTATTACTTAATTTTTCATTGTTTCTGGTGATTTTCTCTGATCCTTTTTGTCTCTGTCATTTTGGTCTTTCCTTTCCACTCACAGAGTTCTCTGTAGTATTTCTTTAAGCTTTAGTGTTCATGAACTCCTTTAGTGTTTGTTTGTATGGGAAATTCTTTACTTCTCTTCCTATTC
>NW_028026388.1:0-617 GCF_054177405.1 Leptonychotes weddellii
AATAAAATAAATAAATTAAAAAAAAAAAAAAAAAAAAAGAATGAGAATCAAGGGGCGCCTGGGTGGCTCAGTCAGTTAAGCGTCTGCCTTCGGCTCAGGTCATGATCCCGGAGTCCCGGGATCGAGCCCCGCATCGGGCTCCCTGCTCGGCGGGAAGCCTGCTTCTCCCTCTCCATCTGCCTGCCACTCCCCCTGCTTGTGCTCTCTCTCTCTCAGATAAATAAACAAAATCTTTAAAAACAAGAACGAGAATCAAGAGCAGCACATGAAGGTGATCAGGAACAGCCGGGCAGGAGGCGGGCAGGTGCACTGATGGGGAGTCACACCCTTGGCCCACTCCTTTCTACTGGTCGACGCTGGGCTCTCTATGCCACCACTTCGGAGCTGAAACAGGGCTGCGGTGAGGACTGAGTCACATAACGTTTGTCAGAAGCCTAGGGCAGTGCCAAGGACAGAGCAGGGGCTCTATGAGCGGAGGGCCTGCCGGCGCCGCTGTGAAAAGCAGCACCTTCAAGACAGCCTCCTGCTGCCAAGAGCTGAGCTCCTGGTTAGGATGGAGCGGGACATGAGGGGCAAGTCAAGGTTTGAGTCCTGACTCTGCGGTTTCTTTTTTTTTT
>NW_028026389.1:0-617 GCF_054177405.1 Leptonychotes weddellii
AAAAAAATCTGTTCAAAATAGCATCAAGAGTAAAATATTTAGGAATGAATTTTACATAAGAAGTATAAGACTAGTCTCCTGAAAAGTACAGAATCATTGAAAGAAATTGAAGAAATCATCCTGTGCTGATGAATTAAAAACGATATTGCTTAGATAGCAAGCTGATCTACAGGTTTTGATGCAAGTCCTATCAAAATCCTAGCTGGCTTTCTTTCTCTCTTTTTTTTCCAGAAAGTAACAAGCTGATCCTAAAATTGTAAATTTAGGGGATATAGACTAGTCAAAATGATCTTGAGAAAGAAGAAAAAATTTGAAATACACTTCCTGGTTTATTTGTTTTTTGAAGATGTTTTTATTGTTATGTTAATCCCCATACATTACATCATTAGTTTTAGATGTAGTGTTCCATGATTCATTGTTCATGCATAACACCCAGTGCTCCATGCAGAACGTGCCCTCCTCAATACCCATCACCAGGCTAACCCATCCTCCAACCCCCCTCCCCTCTAGAACCCTCAGTTTGTTTTTCAGAGTCCATCATCTCTCATAATTTGTCTACCCCTCCGATTTCCCCCGCTTCATTCTTCCCCTCCTGCTATCTTCTTCTTCTTTTTTTT
>NW_028026390.1:0-617 GCF_054177405.1 Leptonychotes weddellii
CTCCAAAGGTTTAAGGACCAGTGTAGCTAATGGTGGAAATCCTGGTCTGAAGCTTGGAGACCATCAATGTCCCAGCTCAATCATTCAGGCAGAGAGGACCTAATTCCACCTTCCTTCACCTTTTGTTTCATTTAAGCCTTCAGTAGATTGGATGGTGCCCACCCACGCTGGGGAGGGCCATCTGCTTTTTTTTTTTTTTATTATGTTATGTTAATCACCATACATTACATCATTAGTGTTTTTTTTTTAAATTATTATGTTATGTTAATCACCATACATTACATCATTAGTTTTTGATGTAGTGTGCAATGATTCATTATTTGCATATAACACCCAGTGCTCCATGCAGAACGTGCCCTCTTTAATACCCATCACAGGCTAACCCATCCTCCCAGCCCCCTCCCCTCTAGAACCCTCAGTTTGTTTCTCAGAGTCCATCGTCTCTCATTGATGTAGTGTTCCATGATTCATCGTTTGCATATAACACCCAAGGCTCCATGCAATACATGCCCTCTTTAATACCCATCACCAGGCTAACCCATCCCCCCACCCCCCTCCACTCTAGAACCCTCAGTTTGTTTCTCAGAGTCCATAGTCTCTCATGGTTCATCTCCCCC
>NW_028026391.1:0-617 GCF_054177405.1 Leptonychotes weddellii
TACTGGAGTAGAAATTAATAAGATTGAAAACAGGAAATCAAAAGAGAAAACCAACAAAAACCAAATTAAAAAAAAAAAAGGGCGCCTGGGTGGCTCAGTTGGTTGAGCGACTGCCTTCGGCTCAGGTCATGATCCTGGAGTCCCAGGATCGAGTCCCGCATCGGGCTCCCTGCTCAGCGGGGAGTCTGCTTCTCCCTCTGACCCTCCCCCCTCTCATGTGATCTCTCTCTCTCTCTCTCATTCTCTCTCTCAAATAAATAAATAAAATCTTTAAAAAAAAAAAAAACAATACTTATGAAGCGCCCACTATGTGTCAGGCATTGGCTTAGCCTCTACGATACAAAAATGATTAAGATACACCTCTTGCCTTCCATCAGTTTGTTAGTATTTTCCGCCTGCTAAATAAGGAAGGCAATCCTGGCTTGCTTAAGCGCAGGGATACTCTAAAGGTAAGGTGATAGGTAAAAGGTGCTACATCAGCTCATTCGGCATCGATACACATTATGAGCATCATAACTAGTGCGCGAGGGCTTTGCCCTCAGATCAGTTACACCCTCAAATCCTGTACAAACAGATTAACCTGAAGACAAAACATTAATAGTATTGATCAGTTGCCA
>NW_028026393.1:0-617 GCF_054177405.1 Leptonychotes weddellii
GATGAACCTGGTCATAACTCCTATAACCAACTCCAAACTGTCTTTAAAGATTCTGGGCTTCCGTAAGAGGCTGAATCCACCTGGGTAGCCTTTAACTCTAACTCTACATTTACTAACAGGCAGAACCAGGATCTTTTAGTTGAAGGACCAGCATGGAATGGGAAACTCAGTCCACTCCAGAGTTAGCTAGCTTGGCAAACGAGCTCACTCACACCCAGCAGGGTCACTTGAAAGAAAGAACTAAAATTCTCAATTTTCAACTCTGGCAAATGAAGGTCCCTAAACAGACCCAAACCCCCCGGTTTCTGCTATTGGTGCAAAGGGCTTGGGCACTGGAAAAAAGACTGTTACAAACTTAAGCATTCCAGAAGCCTTCAGCCCTCTAGCCAGCCTTTCCAGGGTCCTCCTAATTCCCAGTGCCAGGGCTCCAACAACCGACAGGGACTCTTCCCAGTCCCCCCTCGTAATTTAATTGGCTTGGAGAAACCACTGTCCAGACTGAGAATGAATCTCTTTGTCTTACTGACCCCAGAGCTACATTCTCGGCGCTCAGCACCACTCCTGGAAAGCAGGCCCTGCAGGCATCAGAGCACGAAAACAGCTCCAATAGTGGGGGG
>NW_028026394.1:0-617 GCF_054177405.1 Leptonychotes weddellii
CCTGATTTATGACAGGCAAAGAATCATGTTGCCTGTCCCTTTTGTGTCTGTCTTCTTCCATTCGACTTTATGTTTGTGGCATTCATCCATATTGTTGAATCCAGTATGAAATTGTCTATGCTCATTGCTGTGTAGTGTTCTCACACTGTGTGTATCTCCAGTGTGGCAGAGAAATGACAGTTATTTTAATAAATGGTTCAGGGCCAATGGGATATTTATATGGAAAAATGTATTTGGTCCCCCTTACCTCACATCACACACAAAAAATTGGTTTCAGATGGATTGTATATCTAAATGTGAAGGTTGAAACCATTAAGATTGTATGAGAAAACCTGTTTGTGACATTGGAGAAGGCAAGGATTTCTCTTTTTTCTTTTTTTTTTATTCTTATGTTAATCCCCATACATTACATCATTAATTCTAGATGAAGTGTTCCATGATTCATTGTTCGTGCACAACACCCAGTGCTCCATGCAGAACGTGCCCTCCTCAATACCCACCACCAGGCCAACCCATCCTCCCACCCCCCTCCCCTCTAGAACCCTCAGTTTGTTTTTCAGTGTCCATCGTCTCTCATGGTTCGTCCACCCCTCCGATTTCCCCTGCTTCATTCCTCC
>NW_028026395.1:0-617 GCF_054177405.1 Leptonychotes weddellii
ATGTGGGACTCGATCCAGGGACTCCAGGATCATGACCTGAGCCGAAGGCAGTCGCTTAACCGACTGAGCCACCCAGGCGCCCCTGAATTGATCCTTTTTAAATTAATCAAAACAAAATGACCCAGAATACGCTCTATTTTGGTAAATGCTCTGTGCACTTGAACAGAATGTGTATACTGCTGTTTTTACACGGAATGTTCTGTGAAGTTCAATTAGATGAAATTGGTTGAAATATTATTCAGGTCTTCTATATCCCTACTGATATTCAGTCTATTTTTCTTACCCATTATTGAGAGAGGTTTGGTAATATTTGATGAAAAAATTTGTCCATTTTCTGTCTTTTCTTTTTTAGTTTTGCTTATTGTGTTTTGAAACTGTCTTATTACATGAATAAATGTTCAAGATTGCTGTGTAATGTTGACAAATAGGACACTTCATTTTTACCAAATGACCTTTTTTATGCTTCTTAGTAGCCTTTCCACCGAAATATATTTTGTTAATATTGATAGAGCCACTCCAACTTACTTCTGATATGGTCTATGTTTTTAAAATTTTTCTACTTTTCATATATTTGTGTCTTTATATTTAAATTGAATTTCTTTTTACTTATTTTTTTT
>NW_028026396.1:0-617 GCF_054177405.1 Leptonychotes weddellii
CATAGTGATTTGGTAATTATATACATTATGAAATAGTAACCACAATGTCTAGTTACCAGCTGTTGAAAGAATTTGTTTTATACCCATCTTTTAAGCATGCATGCAATATGGGATCTTGGCATTTTTTTTTAAAGATTTTATTTATTCATTTGAGACACACAGATACAGAGAGAGAGCGAGAACATGAGCAGGGGGAGAGGCAGAGGGAGAGGGAGAAGCAGGCTCCCCGCTGAGCCAGGAGCCCGACGTGGGGCTCGATCGCAGGACCCGGGGATCATGACCTGAGCCGAAGGCAGATTCTTAACCATCTGAACCTCCCAGGCGCTGCAGGATCTTGGCATTTTTAAAGTCAAAACCACCAAGGAGAGCATGAGACAACAGAAAAATTGAAATGTGGACTCCAGATTGACTGCTTAAATCTAATTAAAGAGGCCTGGGTTTCCCAGGGTTACAGAAGGGGGATGGGGGATGGGGTAGCCAGGTGATGGGTATTAAGGAGGGCACATGTTGTGATGAGCACTGGGTGTTATATGCAACTAATGAATCATTGAATACAACATCAAAAACTAATGATGTACTATATGTTGGCTAACTGAACATAATAAAAAAATAAAAAA
>NW_028026397.1:0-10660 GCF_054177405.1 Leptonychotes weddellii
CCCCCCCCCCCTTTTTAACACATCAACTTTACTGAGAAATAATTTATGTACATAAATGCACTCGTTTAAAGTGTGTAATTTGGGGTGCCTGGCTGGCTCAGTCAGTGGAGCAAGTGATTCTTGACCTCAGGGTTGTAGTTTCAAGCCCCACACTGGGTGTAGAGATTACTTATAAATAAAATCTTTTAAAAAGTGCATAATTTCGATGAATTTTGACAAATGTATATAGCTGGGTAGCCCCCACCACAGTCCAGTTATAATTTCCATCACTCTCCCAAGTTTTCTTGTTTCCCTTTGCAGTCAGAATCCTCACCCTAATGTCTAACTGGCATCAGGCAAGCACTTACCTATTCTGACACTGTGGATCATTATTGACTGTTCTAGAATTTCAAATAAGTAGAATCCTACAGGGTCTTTTCGTCTGCCCTCTTTTGTTGAACAAAATGTGTTGGAGGCTTATTTATCCATACCGTTACTTCTATCAGTAGTTTGTTCTGTTTATTGTTGAGTAGTATTCCACAATTTGTATACCCAGTCACCTGCTGGTCAGTTTTATGTGTCAACTTGACTAGACTATCATACCCACTTACTCAATGAAACACTAATGAAGATGTGGCTGTGAAGGCACTTTGGAGAGGTGATTAACGCCAATAATCAGCTGTCTTTATATAAAGATTACTCTCAGTAATACGGGTGGGCTTGATCCAATCAGCTGAAAGGCCTTAGGAGCAGAACTGAGGTTTCCCTGAAAAAGTTCTGCCTGTGGACTGCAGCTTCAGTTCCTGCCAGAGACCTTCCAGTTTGCTTTACCTGATGACCTGTGCTGCAGGTTTCAGACCTGTAGCTAGCCCCCAAAACCGCATGAGCCAATTCCTTGTGATACGTCTCTGACTCATACACCCTTTGATGGATATTTGGGTAGTTTTTAGTTTTAGACATATATTATGAATAAAAATGCCATTAACATTAGAGAGCAAGTCTTTGTTCGCATGGATATATGTTTTAGTTCTTCCTTGGTAAATACCGAGGAGTGGAATTGCTGGATCATTTTGTAAGCATATATTAAACTTCATATGAAACTGTAAAACTATTTTCCGAATTCCTGTACCATTTTGCATTTCTACCAGCAATGTATGAAAATTCCAGGGGCCATTCATCATCAACACTTGGCATTGTCAGTCTTCTTAATTTTAGCCATTCTAGCGGATGTATATAGTGACGTCTGTTTATTTGTATTTGTTTGATGACAAGTGATGTTGAGCATCTTTTCAAGTGTTTACTGGTCACTTGTGTATCTCCTTTTGCAAAATACCTGTTTAAATATTTTGTCCATTTAAAAATTGGTCTATTTTAGGTTATTGTTACTGAATTGTAGGGGTTCTTTATACACTTTGGATACCTGTGTTGGGTCATGTATATGCATTACAAAGGTTTTTTTTATTCCTGCCTATGGCTTGTCTTTTCATTTCTTAAAATGGCATCTTTTGAAGAGCAGACATTTTAAAATTTGATGAAGTCCAATAAATTTTCCTTTTATGGCGCATGGCTTTGGTATTCGAAGAAATCTTTGCTTAACCCAAGGTCATGAAAGTTTTCTCCTAAATTTTCTTCTAGAAATCTTGTAGTTTGAACTTTTACATCTGTGATCCATTTGAAGTTAATTTCTGTGTGTGGTGTTAGGTAAGGGTCGAGGTTCATTTCTTTTTTTCTTTCAAGTGGATCCCCAGTTACTCCAGCACCATTTTTGTAAAAGACTACCCTTTGTCTATTGAAATACCTTGGCACTCTTGTTGAGAATGAATTAAGCATGTACATATTGGTCTATTTCTGGAGTTTTTTTCTGTCCCATCGATCTGTCTGCCCTAGTGCCAACACTTCAGTACTGATTACTGTAGCGTTATGGTATATCTTGAAATCAGGTAGGGGAGCTCTCCAACTCCGTTCTTCTATTTCAAAAATGTTTTGGCTATTCTAGATTTTTTTTTGCATTTTCAAATGAATTTTAGAATCAGCTTGCCAGTTTCTACAAAAAAACTTTCTGGGATTTTTATTGGGAATTTGTTGAATGCATAGTTCAATTTAGGGAGAAAATGACATCACAATTTTGAGTCATCCAAACTATGAACATGTTATGATCTTTCCAGTTGTTTAAAGATTGTGCTCTGCAATGTTTTATAGATTTTAGTGTACAAGTTTGGCACATAGCTTGTTAAATTTATTCCTATGTATTTCATGTTTTTTGGATGCTAGAACAAATAGTATATATTTTGAAATTTCATCTTCTAATAGCTTATTTTTAGTATATAGAAATACAGTTGGTTTTTTATACTGACCTTGTATTCTGTGATTTTGCTAAATTCGCTTATTAGTTCCAGTAGCTTTCTGAGCCCCAAATCGTGACATCTGTGAATAGTTTCACTTCTTTCTGATCTGTGAACCATTAATTAGTTAATTAATTAAGTGCCTATGTGCTCTGATTAGGACCTCAAGTACAATGTTAAATTGAGGTGGTAAAGGAGGTACTCTTTCTTTGTTCTTGATTTTTAGGGGAACCGTTCAGTCTTTCATTATTACATTCTGTTGGTGGTAGGCTTTTCGTAGATGGCTTTTAATTGGTAAAGAATGTTTCCTTCTATTCCTAATTTGCTGAGAATTTTCATGTGTATTGAATCTTGTCACGTGCTTTTTCTTTATCTACCGAGATGATCAGCTTTTTCTCTTTCGTTTATACAGCTAATTACATTTACTGGTTTTCTGAATGTTTTAAACCAACCTTGCATTCTTAGGATCAATCCCATTTGGTCATGATGTATTATCCTTTTCATATATTCCTGGATTTAATTTGCTTATCTTTTAAGACTTTTTGCGTTTATGAGGCCTATTAGTCTAAAGGTTTTTTTTTTTTTTTCCTTTTAATGTCTTTGGTTTTGGTTTCAGGGAGATGTTTGTTCTATAAAATGACTGGGAAGTGTTCCCCCTTGTTTTCTGATGTTTTGTCCAAGAGCAGGGAAGTCTCCTTAGATCAGAATTCCATTCAGGTTCACCAAGAGCTCTGCACTCATCCCCATACTGTTTCATGCTTCCTCTGCCTTGACTCAGCTGCTGCTCCATTCTAGAACCTGGGAATCCTACCAGAATCCTCTATCCTTTACTCTTCACATCCAAAGTCTGTTGATTCCAACCTCCACCCCCTATCTCTCTAGTCTTTCTCAACTCTCACCCAACAGTCCTTGTCTTGGGTCTTGGTTCAAATCCTCATTACCCACCAGCTGGTAGATCCAACAAAGACTGGTCATTAGCCTGCTTTGTAATGTAGCCTCTGGAAACTTGAGGCTTTTCGGATCAAATCCCAACCTCTGGTGCCCCACCCCTCAACCAGACACGTATAGAGCTAGCTACACTTTTCCCTCCAGCCGTGCTATTTTTGCAACTTCTAGAAAGGTACAAGGTTTCATGCTTCGGTGTTTTTGCACTGTGAGTGTTCTTCCTGCCTTCTTCCTAATGACTCGTTCTACTAGGGCTCGACGTGGAGGACGGAGGAGGCCCTCTTTCGCACTCCCAGGGTATACTGAGCCGCCAACGATCATCCTTTTCAGCCCGTTTGCCCACTCCAGAGTCCTTCCCAGCCAGGGACCAAGTCCTTGAACAGTGCCTCTATGATTACTACCGCGGACACTGGGTGTGAGGCCATGGCACGCGTGAACTCGAACCCCTACCGGGCACACGGCTGGGTGGGGGGCCAGGGGCCGCCGTAGCCCAACTCCACCTTCCCCAAGAACGATCCCTCCAGCCCCGGCGCCCAGGGCTCGAGAACGCAGTCAGGAGTCACGACTGCGCTTGCGCAGGGCAGCGGAGGCGGAGCGAACGGTGGCGCCGAGGAGACGCGCCGGCAGAGAGGATCTACGTGCGCAGACGCGACGGGGACGGAAGGAACGCGCGGAACCTTTTCCGGGGCGTGGCGGTTTGTTGGCGGCAGAAGTGGGGGGTCGGGAGTGAACTCTACCGTTTTCCTTCGCGAGATCAGGGAGCTGTCAGCAGCTTCTGCTCTTTTCCTTTCAGTAGAGGCTTGTGGCAACGTTTGCGTTTAGCTCGCCCACACCAGGCAGCCGGGGGCCCTGTCTGCTGGGCCTTCACCCAAATTAGTCCAGCTACTTTCTCTTCACGGTCCCCTTACCATCTGGTCCCCGCTCGTAAGGAGCACATTTTGGTTGTTGAGGCGGGGAGAGTGAGGATTAGGAATATCTCAAATAAACCCGAGTAGGCTGTAAGACTTGGGACAGGGACAATAGGGAGCGACTTCAGAGAGGGAATGGGGTTCTACTTTGGGTCTTTAAAAGGGTAGATGGGCAAAGGGCATGGAAATTTAGACTGAGAAGAGATGGTTGTGCAGACGGGGGAAAGACGAGGTAGGATGTGGAGGCAGAGATGGCAGTGGCAGATGTGTAGTTGAATGGAAGGGCTCTGCTGCACGTTTGTAGTCTGGTTGGCGAAGTTGGTAACTTGATTTGCTTTGTGGCACCTATCCCAGACTGCCAGGTGTTAAAGGGTGGGGCATGGGCTTTCTGATAAATAAAAACGATAATGGTCTGCTATACTCTTAAAAATGGTTTCATTTTCATTGATTTTCCAGTTGAGTTAGTTCAGCTTCTAGAGTTTGCTTTACCTTCATTGCACAGTATAATCAGTCTTTAAGAGCTGAGGAGAGCTTGGGTTTTCTGGCTTTGAGAATACTACTCTTAAATTCGCCCACCCTTTTACAATATCAGACTCTGTATAGTGGCCCCTCTGAGCTTCAGATAAGGAGTCAGTTTTTTTTCCTGAGTTTGGTTGTCCTTCAAACCTTGAATTCAGACATGCCTGGACTTAATTTGTTACCCAGTAGCAAGGGTTAGGAGATTCCCCACTGGTCACTCTTCAGTCTTTTGTAACTGATAATGGGGTGGTTTGGCCCATTAGGTGATGCTGTATGCTTAAATCTATTATGAAGTCTGTCTTCATGATTATCAGTTAAAAATATAATTGTATGGTGCTTGTGTAAGTGTTTTAAGTACTGTTCACTATGTTTTGGAGTCAGTTTGTACTGTTGAGGGATTTTATGCCAAAGAGTGGAAATGAATTTGCCTTGCCAATGTTTTTTGCTTTTGAGTTTCCTTTTCTGTTGCTGACCATCAAAAAGGTATTTGTCCTGAAGTGGATACTAAGTATTTGATCAATGAACAGACAGCAGCAGTCAGGCTGCCCTGAAGACCATAAGGGTTTTCTGGGGAAGGGGGATAATAGTCTAAGCTTGATCCCATCCTCCATTCTACTCTTATGATGTCCCATTGTCTGGCAGCTGATTTGTTTAGTTGACCCACTGCTCCTGAAATACACCAAAGTGGCTGACCAGTGAATTCCAGGGGATCTAAAAAATGCAAAATAGATGTAATGGACCCGGGAGAAAAGTACAAGAGGCAAGAATTCTAAGACCTAAGACATTACCTAGCACTTAATTGGCAGTTCTATTAATTATGGTTGGTATGTACATTTTTATCCTTTCAGTTTTTTTTTTGAAATATCTAAAGTAGGACTTTAAAAGTCACAACCATTTACATTTTTCAAGGCCTTATTATCAGACTTATGGCTTTTGCAGGTTCCCTGTAATTATCTTTGCTTTCCTTTTTTGCTTTGGCACTTTGGCGCAGCATTAGAAAACAACTTAGGTGTGTTTGTAGATCTAGCCAAAAATCTTGGGTGGGGGGAGGGCTGGCTGGTGGCAAATAGGATACAGAGAGGTGCTTTGGCTCTCTACACTCAGTTCCTCTTACCTCATGACCGTGAATATTTTTGGAAGGTGGTCTGTGTCTGCACGTGGTTGAAATTTCATAAGGTGCTAGAACATTTTTCCACTTGGGTGGGAAAAAAAAACACAAGTTCTTAAGAAAAGTTCATGTTTGCAGAATATAAAACTCTTATTTCTTAGTAGGTTGTCACTTGTCATTAGAAAATTAACAATTGGGTGAAAGTCATTACTTCTTAAAATCTAAAAATGTAAAAATTTGACCCTTGGCCAAATCCTTCTTCCTCTGATTTATACTTTACTGGGAATAAATAACCCTTATTTGGGCAGAGTCAACAAAAAAACACGTACATCCATAATACAATTTAGTAATCTGCCACAAAGACTTCAGGTGTTTTGTCAACATAAGGTACAGTCTGTGTCAGGAAACACTGTGTAAAGACACTTGACTTGATAACCATAGTGCCCAGGATAGCCTAGAAACTAATAAACTCATGTTTTAACTGAATAAAACCTCCACATGACTTCTTGGCAGAAACCAATGTTTCAAGATAACTGGTTTTTTAAAGGATGGATCATGTTACATTGCTGATAATTTGACCAGAAAAAATTTTCCTACTTGGCTGTTTTTTGGGTGCCCCTTCTTTTAACTGCCAAGAAAGGAACACCTTCACTGTTTAAAAAGTTTGATGTGGTTGTGGAAGATTTTAACTATGGCGGTTTGTCATGACTGGACTGCACTTAGGGTTGCAACGAGGAGGCCACCATCTATGGTGAGTCTCTTGCCTCTGAAATTGTTTTTTTGTGTAAAGGGAAAGGAGGGGCCTGGGGTTTTGCTGATCAAGCAGCATCTCAAGATAGTTGGGGGGAGAGGGGTTCTTCTTCAAGTACCCGTGAGAAAGTTGTTTACAATTTTATCTTATTTACTATAGAATTAGAATTCCAGGTCACTGGGGCATGTGACTGGAGTGCTTTGCCTATTAATGAAGCCTGACCATTTTATATTTCTCTTAGGCTTAAAGACAGACTTGGCTAAGATGAATCAACTCTACTTGCCTTCTAGCCCTGAGAATACAAATTTTTGCCTTCAAAATAACTTAGGATCAAGACAGTCCCCAGGACACCGAAACAGCAAAGAAAAGGTATCAGGGTATCTAGATAAGGTGGGCAAGAGAGGCATCTAGGGGCTCCTCGGTAGCTCAGTCCGTTGAGTGCTGACTCCTGGTTTTGGCTCAGGTTGTGATCTCATGCGAGTTCAGCAGGGGGTCTGCTGGAAGTTTCTCTCCCTCTGCCCCTTCCCCCACTTGTGCACACTCTAAGGTGAATAAATAAATCTTTTTTTTTTTTTTAAGTAGCACTCTAGAGCCTGTGATTCACTGGATATAAATCTACATTAAGGTACAGACACAGATACAATGTTCCTGGCAATTAAGTTCTCTTATGTCTAGGTACTACATAGTATGGGGATGACAAATAGTCCTCATTAACTATAGTGTTCTTCATTTGAGAATTCTGGCCCATGAGGCCTGCAAAGTGGTACAGGGAGAGAACTTATCCTTGAGCTTGTCAGGGTCTCACGAGTGAAGCCCAGCCCTCGTAAGAGGGCAGAGGTCAGAAAATTAACAAAGGGGCGCTGGGGTGGCTCAGTCATTTGAGCGTCAGACTCGATTTTGGCTCAGTTCATGATCTCAGGGTCCTGGGATGGAGCCCCACGTCACAATGCCCGCTCAGTGGGGAGTCTGCTTGTCTCCCTCTCCTCTGGCCCCTCCCCCTGCTCACCTGTGTGCTCTCTCTTAAATAAATAAATCTTAAAAAAAAAAAAGGAACATTAACAAAACTGGGCTTTCTGCAATTATTACTTCTCTGCTGGTTGCCATGTTATTACCTAGAAGAGGCAGCGTGGCTTCACCTTTCTACCTGTGGCCAGCAGCACTGTATATCTATCTGTATAGATCTGTCTCAACTAAAACAATCATATTTGTAAAAGAAATCGAGTCAGACTTAGTTGAATGAGAAGCTAATTTTACAAGGGCGAGAGGCACCTGTCATCCACTGGCTTTTACGAATGCATGTTTCAAACATCTTTGTGTGTTTAGAGTGAGACATGTCCCTATAGACACACTAGACTTGATTGCTGAAGCCAGGTCAGTAGAAACCATTGAAGTTTATTGGCGGTCACAATGCTTACACTGTATGCAGCAAACACCCTTACAAGTCTATCCGCAACCTGATCACGCAAGAAAGGATTCACCACACAGTCGCCAGAGGAGAAGGAAAAAAAAAAAAATTAACAGGCTTGTTTTTGGGGGCAGAGGAGAGAAATAAAGATAAAACCTAATTGATGGTGAGTGTCCCATGGGCAAGAGCTGAACTAGAGATGCGTACAACTAGCGGCAGCAATTGTGGAAAAAGTACAAGGCAAATAGCTTTCTCCATTAATTTTCTTCTGTAGGTTAATTTTTTTTAATATTCAAAACATTTATTATGGTTTTCATTTTATAAAAATGTATATTTTTAAAGGGGTGGGAGATTGTTAAATACTTCATGCTAGGCAGACCTTGTTATTAAGAACCCCTCCACTGTAGTAACTTCCTCCAGTTCATACATTCACGAGTGCAGGGTACATATATAAATATCCACGCGCACACATCCACACACACTGCCTCAAGGGCTGGGGAAGACTCAAAGTTATCGGCCACGCAACTGGGCCTCTGGTGGACTCATCCAAATCGCTCACCAGGAGAGCAGCTGGCTCAATTCCTTCTCTCTGGTCTCTACCTTTACAGAAACCGAGAACCCTAAATCATAGAATTACATCTGACTTGTAAAAGCAAGAGGCATCTGTCTGAGGATGAGGATAAGCAAAGTGGGGAAAAGGGATGAAGCTAGAACACCAAACACTTTTAGCTGGAGTTGTCTGTCACTGCAAGAGGCCGAGGGACCTAGGGCAGCATCTATGGTTGAAGGGGAAGGATGGTGCTCCACATGGCTTAGAGTTCCTAATAACAAGGGTAATACAGTAACAGGAAGTGATAATTTTGGGGGCAAGGAAAGGGCAATAAGAAAAAATATACATTTGGAATTTTTACTTTTTTTTTTTGCCTCTCTACACTGTGTCACTAAATATATCTCTGCACGTTCACACATCCTCGTCCAGTAAAGCTTCAGGCCACCAGAATACACATTTTTTCCTCACTCGCATACACAACCCCTCACATCAGCATTGGTGCACTAGACTCTGTAAAAATTTTTCAGTCACACTTTTTGTTTTTAAACTTGAGTCAATATAAACCTTGTTCAAAATGTTATGAAAAAATGTACATGTTTATACAAGGCAGGTTGTGGCAGGACACTGGGGGTTCCCCCCCGCCCCCTGGGGTGGCCCCAGGAGGAGGGGCTGGAGTCTCACACATTTGTGTCTCTATCTCCTCCCACCACCCTTCCCACCCAACCCCCAGGAACCAGCAGCGCCCTGCCCCCTAGTGAGTGCACTCACACCCCTATTCCCTGGGGAAGTAGCCAGGTGACTCTGCCATTTTCCCCACACCCCTGGAGGAGGGAGCCAGGGTCAGCCAGGCCCTCTCCCTTGTAATTGTTTGCCCCTCTGGGCCAGACCAAAGGGCGCTGCTCTGTACAGGTAGAGTCCAAGGAGGTGTCAGCTCATCATATCATTGCTATTCACGCCATAAGTGGAATTCTTCATCGAGTCGTTGACTTCTCGACGAAATGCCGACAGGTTCTGGGTGAACCTGCAGAGGGGATGCATGTAGGTTGGGGGAGGAGGGTGGAGGGGAAAGGTCTTGGACTAAGACATTTCTGGCAGCGAAGCGGCTACTGAGAGGCAGAACGTATGCATCTGTTTCTAAGGTCAGTTAACCTCAGTCTTCAGACCTTAAGGGAAAGCTGGGCTAGTTTTGCAACCCTTTCAACCTGACAACCTTGCGGCAGATCTTGAGATCTGGTCAAATCTGGGGCTTTGAGGGCCACCTTGGGCTCACGGCAGCACAAAAGGGATCTGACAGAGGTGGGAAGTAACCCTCCCAAAGTGAGGGCCTGAAGAGAACGAGGCTGTCTCACTCAGTGCTTAATGCCGGACACTTGTGCTAAAGCACTGTGCTGCTGTCCAGTATGGCAGCCACTCGCCACACAGGGCTCCTGAGCACTTGAAGTGTGCCCAGTTCAACTGAAGAACTGAAGCAAATCAGATGAAAGTTAAAATTCAGTTCCCCGATTGTACCTTAATTAATTTTAAACTAAAATACCATTTTTCAAATTAATTAAAAAAAATAAAATTTAAGCATTAATTCAGAAAAGCCTGATATTCAATTGACAACTAGACAACTTCTAAGTATGTCTGGTATACCTGAATATGGGAATCTACTTTGTCAACTGTAAATTTTATGAAATCTTAATACAAATCAAGTAATTCAAATGAATATTTAGCATCTGACTTGAGATGCCCTGCTAAGTGTACAATACACAGGACCTTGAAGACTTAGTACAATAAAAAGAATGTTAAAATTCTCAGTTTTTAAATATGGATTACACATTGACATGATAATCTGCATATGTTAAATACAATGTATTAAAAGGAATTTTGTCTGTTTCTTTTTACCTTTTTTTAATGTGGCTACTAAAAAGTTCAAAGTTACGTATGTGGCCTGCTTTTCTACTGGACAGCACTGCTTTAAGGTGGTCTCTAAAAGACTCTTTTTTTTTTTTTTCAAGATTTTATGTATTTATTTGACAGAGACACAGCGAGAGAGGGAACACAAGCAGGGGGAGTGGGAGAGGGAGAAGCAGGCCTCCCGCTGAGCAGGGAGCCCGATGCGGGGCTCGATCCCAGGACCCTGGGATCATGACCTGAGCCAAAGGCAGACG
>NW_028026398.1:0-617 GCF_054177405.1 Leptonychotes weddellii
AAATTCTGTGAACTCTGGAGTGCCTGGCTGGCTCAGTCAGAAGAGCATGTGATTCTTGATCTCAGCGTTGTGAGTCTGAACCCCACATTGGGTGTAGAGACTACTTAAAAAATAATAATAATACTAAATTCTGGGGCGCCTGGGTGGCTCAGTCATTAAGCGTCTGACTTCGGCTCAGGTCATGATCCCAGGGTCCTGGGATCGAGCCCCACATCGGGCTCCCTGCTCCGCGGGAAGCCTGCTTCTCCCTCTGCCACTCCCCCTGCTTGTGTTTCTGCTCTCGCTAGCTCTCTCTCTGTCAAATAGATAAATCTTTAAAAAATAAAAAATAAAATAATAATAATAAACTCTGCGAACTTAGCTTCCGGTGTTCTGCACAAGAGGAAAATCTGCTAAAGGAAACTTCTAGTGTAGCTGAAACATTAATTGCTTTTATCTTATCTTGTGCTGATAAGCCAAATATGTAATTAAGGGTCTTGGTGGAGATTCCTGATTTCAGATAGGTTGAAATGGACTAACTCTTAGGACTCCCCAGTTTCTTTAATGCACATAAACTTAGAGGAGTGCATTCCTTGAAAGTGCGTGTGAGCACAGAGGATGGAACACAGAGCAGATGG
>NW_028026399.1:0-617 GCF_054177405.1 Leptonychotes weddellii
TTCCTGTAAGTATAAATTATATTAATTACGAGCAGTTAAAAATCATTTCCTGAACAACGGTGAGCTCAAATCCATTACTGGGGTTAGCCTAAAGAAACAGGAGTCCCTGGGCTTGCACACTACGTCCGTGGCCTTGATGAGTTGGTCCAAATCCACCCTCTAGGTGATGGAGGGTCCCCCTCCAGGTCCTCTCACAGGACTCCAAGCATTTTCACAACTTGACCACACAAAAGAACACCCAGGCTGTTCCTGCCTTTCCCAAGGCAAGTAAGGAATGCCTCCCTCAGCAGCCCTTTTGTAAGACTGTATCTGAAAAAACACAGGTGTCTCCATAGCAATTGTTACTAACTTTGCATTGAATATTCCAAATAACAGCATCAATCTCAACACTCCACCCATTGTCTCAATAGGGAAAACCACCCAGGAGAGACCACAGAAAAGGAAAAACAAAAACAAAAACAAAACCCCAAACACAACAGATATGTGTTCATTAAACACTTCGACAGCAACACAAAATACTTGTGCTAGAGAGAAAACCTATTTTTGAAAACCACAAGGCACATTAAGTAAAAATGCTTAATCAACCTTAATTAGGTTCCTTCATTAGTTGACAATGT
>NW_028026400.1:0-617 GCF_054177405.1 Leptonychotes weddellii
GGTGGAAGAATGACCCAAAGCACATCAAATCTGGCGAGACTCTGTTGCTGAGAGGACATGCGTGGAGAATCACACGTGTATATGTCGCTCAGCTTAAGAGCAATCATCAGCCTGTGTGCGGTGGACAATTGAAAGCCACGTATAAATGCAGGGCTGCGTGTCTTTGAAGACCCGCAAGATGGCATTTGAAGAAGACGCGACCCGCAAAGCATGAAGAGGTCTACCCAAATGCGCATGTGGCATCTGAACTGAAAATATGTTTCTATCTGGTGGAAAACACAGTCTCTGAGTGTGGAAGTGGGTGGACCTTCTCAGAACTGGCACAAAATGCCAGAGATTGACATCATTCGGGGACATTTAAAATTCTACATAGGTTACAATTTAGGGTTAGAATACTATTTTTTAAAGATTATTTATTTGAGGGCGCCTGGGCGGCTCAGTTGGTTAAGCGTCTGCCTTCGGCTCAAGTCATGATCCCAGGGTCCTGGGATCGAGCCCCGCGTCGGGCTCCCTGCTCAGCGGGGAGTCTGCTTCTCCCTCTCCCTGTGCCCCCACCCCTGCGTGGGCTCGCTTGCTGTCTCTCAAATAAGTAAATAAAATCTTGGGAAAAAAAAAAA
>NW_028026401.1:0-617 GCF_054177405.1 Leptonychotes weddellii
GGATTATCGGAAGCTGCTTTCTTCCAAGTGCTCATTCTTCACACAAAGGGTTTGATGTTGTGCTTTATAATAAGAAATATGTATTTGGGCTTCATCCCTGTTCCTGGCACAGAGCTCCTGAAACCCTGAGAATTTCCTAAGTGAAGAGAGCAACAGAGGTGACTTTTCTTACATTAATGAGGTGACTTTTGGGAAGCACCTGGGTCACCCGAACCCCACCCCCAGCATCTCCCTGGAGGGCAGAGGGGCTGGAGGTTGACTTCAGTTACCATTGGCCAGGGATGTAATCAGTCTTAACTCTATCATGAGACCTCCAGGAAAACCTCAAAGATTGGGTCTCTGAGAGCTTGCAGGTGGGTGAGCCCGTGGAGATTTGGGGTGAGCGGCGCCCAGAGAGGACATGAAGCCCCACGCCCTTCCCCACACCCCGCCCCATGCATCTCCTCCATCTGGATGCTCCTGAGTTACATCCTTTAACCTAGTAAGTGAAGCTTTCTCAGAGTCCTGCGAGCTGCTCTCGCAGATTAATCAAACCCAAGGAAGGGGGGCTTTGGAACCTCGGGTTTATAGCTGGTGGGTCAGAAGCCCAGGTGACAGCCTGCACTGATACCTGCAGG
>NW_028026402.1:0-617 GCF_054177405.1 Leptonychotes weddellii
AACTCATGTGAGCCCTGAACAGTAGATTGTTATCCAAAATGAAGCAAATAAGAGGATGCCCTAAATATGACAAACTCTTTTCTGAGTTATAATTATAGGGAGAAAATCCTTGCTTTACAGTAGGGCATATATAGCTCCTCAAACAAACAAAAAAGCAGTGAGGGGGGTACAAAATTGGGAAAGGGTAGGAGAAACCTAGGAGAATTATGGGATGGATCACTAAAGTGAAGAAAGAACAGTAAAGACTAGAGCAAGAGTTCAAGATGGTGACATAGGAGATCCTGAACTTATCTTCTTTCATGGGTACACCAAATCTACAGCTACATTTGGAACAACCTCCTCTGAAACAATCCCCAAAACTAGCTGAGTGAATCCTATGCATCAGGCTACCAAGAAAAAACCACTATTGAAATGGGTTGGAGAGGCTGAGACATAATCTCACCTTAAATCCCACCCCTGGTGCAGCAATGCACAATAAGGAGAAAACTCACAATCCCAAGCTTCTACCTGAGGAGTAAAGGGGTTGAACCCCATATCTGGTACCTCAGTGTTTAAGATCTGCATTAGCAAGACAGGTTCCCAAAACATCTACCTTTGAAAGCCAGCAGGGTTTGTGT
>NW_028026403.1:0-617 GCF_054177405.1 Leptonychotes weddellii
GCCCAACCAACTGAGCCACCCAGGCGCCCGATGTGGCATTTCTTAACAGGGTCTCCATTCTTGTCTTTGGAATTTTATTCCAAGCTACTGGACACCTGATCTGTACTTGACTTTACTGGGAGGTATCAAATAAATACCTTGATCTTACCAGAAGTTGTTAACTAAATATTTTCTGATAATGTCCGGGACTCATCTCCTTTATTTAAATGGTCCTCATGTAATTTGTTCGCCTAAATGTTGAGGGGTTGAATATATGTTGTTTGGTCATGCCACTAAGAATAAGAACTCGGCACAAATGGACAGTGGCTATTGTCTTGCATGTGCAGGCCTGGCTGGCCTGGCTGGCAGTGGTCATAAGAGGCTGTTGCTGTAAGGCACACATCCTGAGTTTAGAAATGTTAATATATAAAAAATTAAACATTTTAGAATTGATGAGGTATAGTACTATGATTAGGCATCAAGAAATCATTTGTGTATTTGAGTAATAGTTGTCTTTTTTTTTTTTTTAAGATTTTATTTATTTATTTGACAGAGACACAGCGAGAGAGGGAACACAAGCAGGAGTGGGAGAGGGAGAAGCAGGCTTCCCGCCGAGCAGGGAGCCCTATGTGGGGCTC
>NW_028026404.1:0-617 GCF_054177405.1 Leptonychotes weddellii
CTTTGTTAGATCTTTTTTAAAAAAAGATTTTTTATGTTCATGAGTGGTCTTCATAATTTCATTCACTTTTTATACTAAACCATTAAATCAAGAAAGAAACAAGGGTTGACTTAAAAGGTGGAAGACACAATTTCAAAGTATGCATTAATTTAAAAAAAGTTTTAAGCACTTTTTATTAGAAAAGTTATCTGAGATTTAGAACTCAACCTAAAAGCTACAGAAACAAATAAGCAAGCCTTTCCTTAAATTCTTTTGAGATATTTCCTCATTTGTCAGCAATGTAATGTTTCCCCCCACCTAAAAGATCTAGTCAATTAAATTTTCTTAAGCAAATGTTAAGTTAATCCCTTAAGGAAATAGCACTAATCAGTTTTAGGAAATTTTTCTGACCATTTGTTAAGTTTTTCAAACCAAATGTCAATATATTAGGTAGAAGATATTAGGGTAGATACAGAAAAACTCATTCACTGCATTCTTATGAATTAATTAGCTTTGCATTTAGGATGCAAAAGAGCACTGAAATACCTGTAGTTCCCCCTGACTTTTTCAAGGCATCACAACACAACACCTACAACAAGAACTAATTATCACCACTATAATTATAAACATAATTTTGA
>NW_028026405.1:0-617 GCF_054177405.1 Leptonychotes weddellii
TAGAGAAATATGAAAACCTTCACCCTTTAAAGCATATATAATATAACCAAAGACTGGGAAGATAATTTTGGGGTTGATAGAAAAGAAGTATAAAAGTACTTGAAGATGGGATATTAAGTAGAGGATTTAACATTTGAACTCTTTCCTAGTTCTTGGCTAGGTGACATCCTCTAGGTTAAATAGGAATGTATATTAAAAGTTGATATGGGATATGGAAATTGAATTTGGTTAATATTTTGAAGGAAATAAATTGAACTCATCTCTTCATTAACTCCCCTCACTCTGTCTAGAACCTGTCATTTATGTTTACCATCCCCCTAATTTCTCAACCCTAGAGTTATCTTCTTTTCTTTTCCCTCATGGAATATGTAGCTACTTACTACATCCTTCCTGTTACGTCTCCTGAACTGACAGCCTTCAATTTCCATGGCCTTTACTAAATTAATTTAAATAAATTAATACTTTAGCTTCCCAGCTGGTTTTCTGGCCTCCAGATAAGATGGATAATGAGAACCGGATCACATGGAAGTACAGGAATTAAGGGGAAAAAAACATTTTGAAAGGTCCATTTTGTGGCTGAATGTAAGATGGACTATGGAGAGCCCAAGCCCCCCAGC
>NW_028026406.1:0-617 GCF_054177405.1 Leptonychotes weddellii
AGAACATGCCCACAAATGAAAAGTCGGTCAAAGGAGCACTCCAGGCCACAAGAATACTTGCAGGGGGGGAGAGAAGACTTTCCCAGACCACTCCCACCCCAAAGGCCAGGCCCTAAGATCTGGCCTTGGGGAATGGACCATGTGCAGGCACTGCATCAGGTCCCAAGCAAGTGTTCCTTCTCCCACCAGCCACCCTAGACAGTCAGTCAAGCATTTCCTCATTCCCACTGGGCCAACTCTGAGCAGATGAATGACCCCAGGGATCTTAAAACCTCTACACCGGGAATCGCTTAGTTCATGAATCAGAGTGGGCAGGAAGCTGTACTCTGCTGTGCCATTTAATGCTCCATATCATTGGCATTGGGATAGCTGCCACTATGCCCCACCATGCCAGACATGGCCTGACTCCAACTAGCCTGCCTTTACGCCCATGCTCCATTGTCCCATCAGACCTCACTTACAAAACACAAATTCTGAGATAGAATTATCAAGAATTTCAAACTACAGTTGGCAAACATGGGGCCTATGAGTACAGGGGCTTGTGCCACTGCTCTGGCCGCATACCCATGAAGCCAGCCCCAACCCTACTTCAAATAAATGAATTTCAGGTACAATGC
>NW_028026407.1:0-617 GCF_054177405.1 Leptonychotes weddellii
TTCCTGAGAGGAGACGAAATCCAGGCCTCCTACTCCTCCGCCATCTTGCTCCGCCCCCTCAAAAAAAAATGATTTTTGATGTTTACAACCCCAGCATTTTAGAATTTCAGTGATTTATGAATTTCAGTGATTCTTGTTCTACATACAATCTAGTATAATTTAAATTGACCTGTGTATGCATTCATTCATGCATTTATTTGCAAAACATATGCATGATTCATTGTGCTAGTGGGCTGGAAAATACATGAAGATGAACATGAACATTCCTGAATACAAAAGGATATATGAGGTAAAATGAAATAAGTGCCCAAATAACTATCATGGCTGATTGAAGAAGTAAAAGTAATAATAATAATAACACAAAATTGCAAGGAAGTTCAAAGGAGGGTCAGTTGACATCAGATTAAAGGAGACAGGTTTGAGGGATAATCACCAATCATTACTTTTTGTTTTAAAAACATTCAAGAAAATGTGTATATGTTTCAGCCCTTTTACTCACATTTCAAGTTTCTGCCTAGTTGAAAGAGGGTAACAGCTGGATTCATGATCACTGGGCCATTCTCTTTTGGCTCCAAATTGTGTTGGTTTGGGGTTTTCAAACTAGAAAGAATTTCATC
>NW_028026408.1:0-10660 GCF_054177405.1 Leptonychotes weddellii
GGCGCCTGGGTGGCTCAGTTGGTTAAGCGACTGCCTTCGGCTCAGGTCATGATCCTGGAGTCCCGGGATCGAGTCCCGCATCGGGCTCCCTGCTTGGCAGGGAGTCTGCTTCTCCCTCTGACCCTCCTCCCTCTCATGCTCTCTGTCTCTCATTCTCTCTCTCTCAAATAAATAAATAAAATCTTTAAAAAAAAATAAAATAAAAGATTTCCATAGTGGATCTTCACTAATAATAAACTCTACTGCATCCTGACAAATTTCTCATCTTAAAGAAGGTTTTCTGAGATATATTAAGATCTCAGTTTAGAATTCAGATATTTCTTCAGACCATCCTTTGTTCTTACCTAATAAATGAGATAAACATATCTGACACGGCTAAGAGGTTTGGGTGAATTCCCCAAGGTCAAGTAGTAAGGTACAGGCTTGGTCAAAACTCAGATCTGGGTCTAAGATCTGGGACATTAGATGTCTACAGAACTGTTTTTTCCATACAGTATTGCTTCCTACATGTTAGGGCATTTTTCAGAGACCATTTACTGCTCCTGCTTTGCCCTCTGATGCTGTTGTGTGAAAGCTTAGCTGAGAGTGTACAGTGCTTGGCTAAATTTATGGGCTTGGAGCCCAAGGCCTGGTTGAATCCTGATTGCACTGCTTACTGCTGGGTGACCATGGGCTTATTGAACTTCTGTGTCTGTTTTTTCATGTATAAAATGGAGATTTTTATGAGCATTGAAAAGCTGCATGAGGATCTCTGCATAATGCCTGGCATATAGTAAATGCTCAATAAATTACAGTTATTATTAACACTGTTCCTTCCCCTGGTGAAGGGAGGACAGTTTGATTCTGAGTAGGTCTGTTTTGCACAGAACATCTTGCTATGGTCTGCTTTCGTCAGGGTGTATTTCAGCGCCTGGGCTCCTCATATTTCAGGGCCTGCTTTACATGCTGAGAAGACTTTTGTGGATAGTGGAAGCCTGTGCACTCTTCTCATTGGCCTGGCAAGGGCCTAAGGCCTCCATGAACTTAGGGTGATTTTGTGGGGAAATACTGATTCTTAGGCTAGGGAGAATTGTGGATCCTTAAAAAGGATTAGACATAAAATAACAATAATGCAGTGACAGACCCAAGGCATCCCTGAGTTGAGAGTCAACCAGAGGTCTGCTTCTCTTCCTGTTTCCTGTGGGCATGCCGGTCCCAGAGCCCATACCCCGCCGCTGAACACGCTGAGGTTTCCAGGTTATCCCTTTGTTCCTCTTGAACATGGGCACATGGGGAAGGGAAGGCCAAGGGTGGCAGGAGGCTGCCTCCCACGCCTAGTGGTCTACCACTGGGCACCCCTGCCCATGCCCAGCACATCAGTTAGCCTTTGTTCACTCTCTGCCCCAGAAGTTAAAGGTATTTTGGCAGCTAGACAACCACTTCTAAAGCTTTGCTGGCTAATGAACCCCACTGGAGAATTCCCACATACCTTTGAGGAAGAGGGAAGTTTTTCTCTTTGCCTCAGCTGACGTGGATGGTTGGGGCTACATGTCAGCAGTGGCTTAAAGAGCCCCAGCTTACTCACAGAAAGAGGATTTGAGATCTCCCAGTTCTGTCTTCCAGAACATCTTCATTTCATTTTCTTTCTGTTTTGTCTTTTAATTGACAGGTGTGGGGAAGTAGCAAGATCATACCATTAATTTTTTTTAGAGGCATCATTAATTCTAAAGATGGAAAATGAAACCAATCAGGGGCAAGGAATCAGCACGGGAAGCCAGCATGAGGGAGAGATATTCCCCCAGACCATATGAAGCTTGGCAAATTATTCCTGCCTCACTGTGACCAGCAAGTTTGGGTTTGGGAATGGAAAGCCTTGCTTCCTAGAACATCTTGTACACTAGTTCTCTTTTCTGAGATTGTTTGATCATCCCTACTCTATTCCACGAATACACGTCATTAAGCTTTTTTTTTTTTTTTAAGATTTTTATTTATTTATTTGACACAGAGAGACAGCAAGTGCAGGAACACAAGCAGGGGGAGTGGGAGAGGGAGAAGCAGGCCTCCAGCGGAGCAGGGAGCCCGATGTGGGGCTCGATCCCAGGACCCTGGGATCATGACCTGAGCCAAAGGCAGACGCTTAACGACTGAGCCACCCAGGCACCCCTCATTAAGCTTTTTTTACCTACCAGCCCCCACATTCCAGTTTTGCATCCTAGAGATTCATCTGAGGTCACCTTGATTTGAGTTCTGGGAGATTTTAAAGACTATATATCTTGGTTTTACTTCCACAGATAGATAGTTAATGTGTGTAGAGTTTATTCGTCCAACTTCTAGAGGGCAACTTTATTTCCTTTTTTTTCTCTTGGGTAAGGGCACCTCATTGTTTCCCTATGTACTGCCAATAAGCTGGTTTTGTTGAAGGAAACCAGCTGTGCAAAATCTCCTGGTTTCAGGTCAGATGAGGACAGAGAGTGCTGTCCTGTCTACTAGAAATCAGAGTCTCATTTTTGTTTCTCTTGTTCACTGGGGGAGAAAGGAACAAACAAACGAACAGTATTTTCCTATTTGGAAAAAAATTTTTTTCAGTCATTTTTTACTTGCATTTCAGATTCTTGTAACAGTCCACCCTTTATTTTCTCCCATTAAACTTCCCCATAACTATGAGAATCATTCATTTCAAATAAACTATTTTTTATTATAAAAGCAATATTCATTGAAAAAAACTGCACAAAGACCAAAGTAATAGTTACTTTATAATTTTTATTTATTTATTTATTTAGGTTAGAGTGAAAGAAAGTCTCCCAATCAGAATGATTTATTCTATTTCTGGTTTTATATACATTTTCCACTAATAATAATAATTAGCTACAAAACAGTAATAAGAAAACAGGAAAAAAAAGAAAACAACATACTATTCTATTGAAGAATTTCAGATTGATAATTTATACCACTGTACTGAGATTCTAAAATAGCCTTTGGCTCAGTTTCATTAGGGCTTGAGGCAAATATGAAGAACTGATAACTTTATCTGTATCCACAATTATGGAACGAGCTTTAGACATCATCAGAGATGACATCCTAAGACATAGGAGAGCAAGAGTGCTCCCTGAAAACCTGTTTCTGTGCATGATTAAATCTTTCTTCCTCCTTGTCTTTCTCTGTATTCTTTTACTCCCCTCTACCTTCCTGTCTTCAACCACAGGCTTTTTCTTAGTTAGCCCTAATAAAGATGTAGCCATGTTTTAAATCACTATATTTTTTTAAACACATTTTATTTATTTGAGAGTGAGAGAGTGAGCATGAGTGGGGGGAGGAGCAGGGAGCCCAACTCAGGGCTCATCCCAGGACCCTGGGATCATGACCTGAGCCCAAGGCAGACGCTTAACCAACTGAGCCACCCAGGCGCCCCAAATCACTTTATATATAATTCTATATTTAACAGTTTCTTGTCTAGAATGGACTGAATTACCTTTTATACGTAAGGTCCCTTTAATGAAATCTTCATTCCGGAGGACCAGTAACCCTCAGAAATACTTAAAAAAAGTCTCTCAAAACAAAGTCATTGTGCCATTCTTCATACTCTCCTCCAACAACGGCTGCCCCACTTCTGATTACTGAAATTGAGCCCGGTCTTCAAACCTTGCCGGAAATGCTACTTCTCTTGGGAGGTCTTTCTTCTGCACCAGCCCTTCAAGTAGGTGTGATCGCTCCTTCCCACAAAATCCAATCATATTCTGTACCAGTTTTATGACACTGATGGTAATCCCGCTTGGATTTGTGTGCCTGTTGTATTCCTCTTATAGGTTATGAGCCCTCACGGGCAGGTTTCAATGGCTTACTCTTTGAATCCCTTGCAGCTACAATGCTTTATAAATAAGAGTTGCTGAGTACTTATTAGTAAGTTCTAGAAATTGAATAACTGTGGCCATCTTTGCTTCACTTACATACTTACAATTATTATAAGCCCAGTATAGATTTAACAGAACTGTAAAGGCATAAATTATTAATCAAAAAATAGATCTAGTTTTGCTTAGTAACAATACTTGGTGTTTGTAGTTGGTGTGTGTGTTTTTTTTCTCCTTCAGCTGCACGAGTACAAACTGTATGAAATCTTTAAGTAACGTTCTCAGTTTTCAGGGTAAGTTGTTGAACTGCTCATTCAGAATCTGGGCTCCCTTCCTGAAACCAGATGACACACTTCTTGCCCTTCCCATGCCAAGTCCCTCCCTCAGTGGCCCACTTCCTCTCTGCGTCAAGGCACTGGGCTCTGAACCTGTTCTGGCAAGATCCTCTCTCTTCTCACTTTCCCCTGTAGGTGTGTTCCTTTCTCTAAGCATTGCGTTTAACAGGACCGAGCCTTGGCGATCCTTGCGAGAGACCAGAAACTTGACAAATGCGCAAGCCAATGTTCAAGCACCACACTTCCTCACTACTTGCAGTGGTGTGCTGGGATAAAATCCAGGAGACTCATAAAAGCCAGACGGAGACTGCACAATTCTTTTTTTTTTTTAAAGATTTTATTTATTTATCAGAGAGGGAGGGAGAGAGAAACAGCATGAGAAGGGAGAGGGTCAGAGGGAGAAGCAGGCTCCCCGCTGAGCCAGGAGCCCGACGTGGGACTCGATCCCAGGACTCCGGGATCATGACCTGAGCCGAAGGCAGTTGCTTAACCAACTGAGCCACCCAGGCGCCCCTGAGACTGCACAATTCTTATGGAAACTTATGGTAAAATAATAATGTGGCCATTTTACAATATCACGAACTACATGCACAAATCATCTAACATTTTTGCATGTTGAATTATAACTGTATAGCTTGAAATCATGAAGAGCGGTTTCTAAAACATATATATATATATACGTATATATATATGGTGAATTAGATTTTTTCGGTGTACTCTCCATAGTAATTTTTAAGGAAGAAAATACTTTTGAAAATTCCAGTAGACTTTTCTTTTTTTTTTGGCCATGGTCGGAAGTGGGGTTGAACTTAAAATTTTGTGGTTTTGAAGAACGCTTAAGTGGTGAATTAATGTGATGTGAAGAAAAGGTAACCGCCTCATTCTCTTGCAGTCTAATCACAGACCACCCCCTTTTTTTTTTCCCCAGCCTTAGGGGAGGGAGCCTTTAATAATGGTCTGTGTAAACTGATGCCCAGGCGGTATGAGTTCGAAGAAGTGCTGCTCGAACACACTGAAGCAAAGAGCAACCCCAAAGGGCAGCATCTCCCCAAACAAAACAATTGCTTCGACCAACCAACCAACCCAAACGGCTGCAATGGCTCTCCTGGCGCGAATCCTGAACGGCCGAGTGAGCCCGGCTGCCGGGCGAGGCGGGTTCCTGAGCGCCGGGGCTTCACGGCCCTCCCGGCCCGAGGGCGCCCGGCTGCTGGCGGGGACGCGGGCCGAGGACAAAGGAGCGGGGAGGCCGGGAGCGCCGCGGGCCGGGGGCCGGGCCGAAGGGCCCCGCAGCCTCGCCGCCATGCCGGGGCCCCGCAGCCTCTCCAACCTGGTGGAGTTCTTCTGGAAGGACGGCTTCAGCCGCATCCACGAGATCCAGGTAGCAGCGCGCGCGGGGTCGGAAGGGGAGCGGGCCAGGGGACTGTTCCTCTGAGCGCCGAGGCCTCGCGCGCGCCGGAGGGCGTCCGGAAGGAGGCGCCGTGGAGGGTGTCCGAAGGAACTCCAGGGAGGGGGTACCGGGAGGGGGACGCCGGGGAGGGGGCGCCAAGCCCGGCCGGGAAGGGGACGTCAAGGAGGGTCGCCCGGGAGGGACCCCAAGAAGGAGGCACCGGGCAGCGGATGCCGGGGAGGGGACGCCGGGCAGGGGGCGCCAAGAAAGGGGCTTCAAGGAAGGGCGCCAGGGCAGGGTCTCCGCGCTGGGCGAGCCGGGGAGAGGGCTCTGGGGAGTGAGCCCGAGGAGGGGTGCCTGGGAGGTGTCCCCAGGTAGGAGACCCGCTCGGGGTGGACCCCCGCGGGCGGAGGCGCGGGTTGAGGCTTGCGGAGCCCAGCGGAGGGAGTCGCGGTCCAGCCCCGGGATGGCCCCGAGGGGGGCCCAGAAGAACTCCTTCTCTCGCGGGGACGTCGGGGGCCCGACCCGGGAGCGCTGCGAGCAGCTCTGAGCTCTCCAGAGCACCGTGTCTACGCGGCCGGCCGAGGTCATGTTGCGTCCGTTTCTGGTCCTTTTTGCTTGTATTTTATAAATGGAAAACAAACACGCCCCCCTCCCCCAAACATCTGAGGTTCGGAGGCCACAGGTTGCTTAGCCTCCAAGTGATCGGGTCGCCACACGAATGTAAATGAACCTCGGCTGCAAGCCCGGACTCGGGCAGGGATCTAGGAAGAACCCAGTCGTTCCAACAACCTGTGGGAGTTTTGGGACACGTCAGCCTACAGTTTCTCATCTTGACCCTGAGTTTTCCCTTCTTTTACCCATCCCAAATTGCGCCTTTCATTGCAAGGTGGGACCCTCCACCTGCAAGGGTCATGGGATCTCCTTTCCTCTCTCTCTGGCAGCTGCTTCCTTACTTGACTTCTTCATTTCCTCAGGCTCCCACCCTTGCGCACACTTCTTTCTGGGATCTGGGCCTTCTAACCGCTTCCAAGAACACCCTCCCTCCACCCCCGTCCCACTTACTTTTGTTCAAAACTCATGGGTTATCCTTCAAAGCACTTCTCCAAGGAAGCCTTCCGTGACCACCCACTTGGCCTGTGGTCATGGTCATTCATTCATTCCCTCAACCAAGAAACATACCTGATGGTGCAGAGGCCCTGATTGGGCTAGAGAAGCAGAAACCTCATTGGGAGAAAAAACCGAACTCAGGAGCAAGTTTAATTTGACTGAAATTCCAGACCCTCCTCTCCATCCCCCACACCAACCCTACACAGTTTTCCACCTGACATGCTTCTAGGGGTCAAAAAGGATTTTCTTTCTTTTCCCTGTGGGATCTGGACATAAGATATCAGGATGTGATAGTTTTCAAATGGGGAAAAACATGTTTTGTTATTGACTGTGGACAAGTCAGTACAGCTTGGTATTTTTGTTTCTGCCTTTTTTTTTTAATTTTAATTAATTAATTTTTTTTTACTTTTATCCACTTCTGTTGCCATCTGCTTTTATCCTCACAGCATAAGCCCACAGTTGGTTCCGCAGCACAGGTTTCTTTGAGAAGCTGACCACTGTTAAACCTGCATGTCTAGCAGAAGCGGCCTAGAGAGCCACCTCTCCACCGCCAGAAAGTGTCTCAGTTCAGAGGGGCATTTTCCCTGCATCTGCCCTGCTTCCCGCCATCACCCGACACGCAACCCTCCTGCCCAAGGCTCAGACTACACCTATCACCGTGATGGTCCTGAGTGGTGGCGCACACCTGCCAGAGGACAGTCACGGAACTGACTCACCTGTGCTTTCTCAAAACACAGTAGACAGGCCCCAACTGTTCCCAGCTCCGTTGTCCTTCTGGGCTCCCCTTTTCCTTTATTCTCCAAATAGCACTCATTTACAAGAGCGGGAATCCTCCTGCAACCCCTCTGAGGACCTCAGGGAGTGCTTTATGGCCTGGGGTTACCCCACTGCAGGTGTGCTCAGGTTGCTCTAGACTGAATAAGATTCTAGTAAAACCCTCTGCCCTGCTCTCCAGCTTGCTCCTGAGGCCCTTGTAGGAGGAAGACAGTTACTCTGTGACCATTACCTCCAGTATACTTTACTAGACTTGTGATCACACAGTGTTAGCTTGCCAGTCATCTATATGGTTTAAGTCTTTCCCGTACAGGTGGGAAAGACCCAAGTGTTGGCTGAGTGACTTGCCCGAGGTCTTGCAGCTAATTAGTGACAGAGCAACATCCTAGCCTGTGTCGCTAGAGGCTGTTTCAGATGTGACAGAGCAGGAGGGCCCTGTGTTCAAATGCTGGCCCTCTACATGCACCTGTGGAGTCTTGGCTAATCACTTACTCTCTCTAGACCTCATTTTCCTTGTCTGTGCAGGAGTCTGACAATCCTCATCCATCTCACAAGTTATTATGTGATCAAATGAGATTAGGGCTGTGGAGGGGCTTCGTAAGCTATAATCATAACATGTAAATATGAATAATGAACATTTCTAGAACTCTTTTCATGTGCCAGGCACAGTTCTAGTCCTACACGTGAGGGAAGTTCTATTATTTGTTCATTTCACAGGTGAGGAAACTGAAGTACAGTGGGTAAGTTTGCCTAGCTAGTACACACTGAGCTAAGATTCAAACTCCAGTGTCTGTGCTCTTAATGTCTATGCAAATTCTAAGTACCGGGACTGACTGTACTCTTCTGTGGTCCACTAGCAAAAAAGTGCTGTACACTATCTGGGTCATCCATCTTGTTCTTTCTCGTGCCTGGTCAGTTGCTCCTTAGTGCTGATGGTGCCTGTTCAGTAGCTGGATTTGCCTGGGGAGTGACCCATTTCCCAGTAGTTGGCTATTAACAGTCATCTCAACCATGGCGCCCATTCAGAGACCCAGAGGAACACCTTCCAGTTGAGTCTGAGTGTTTTCATCTCTGGGTGGGAGGACTTCACCCAGGTTGATAAGAAAGTGAGTATCTTCTACCTAAGGAGTAGAAGGAAGAATGGAGAGACAATGGACTCTCTGGCCTGCTATTTTTGAGGTTGAGAATTGGGGTGATGAGAAATGTTGGCAGATACCAAAGAGAGACTTAGTCATTTTCCCCATATGCTCAGACCTGGCTGTGCCATGCTGAGCCAGGCTGGAAGGGACTTTCTCTCTCTCTTGTTTATTTATTTATTTAACCCATTTACATTTATTGTGATTTCTCTTTGATTTTTGGTACTAGAGCTATTGAGATATAATTCACATACCATACAACAGTCACCCCACTTAGCCTTAGAACATGTTCATAACTTTATTTATTTTTTATTATTTATTCATTTATTTTTTTCAAAGATTTTATTTATTTATTTGACAGAGAGAGAGAGAGAGACAGGGAGAGAGGGAACACAAGCAGGGGGAGTGGAGGAGGGAGAAGCAGGCTTCCCTCCGAGCAGGGAACCCCATGTGGGCCTTGATCCTAGGACCCTGGGATCATGACCTGAGCCAAAGGCAGACGCTTAATGACTGAGTCACCCAGGTGCCCCAGAACATGTTCATAACTTTGAAAAGAAACCCCATATTGTTTCATTTAGCTGTCACTCCCCAACTCTCCATCCCCCCAGCCATAAGCAACCACTAATTTACTTTTTGTCTTTGTAGACTGGCCTATTCTGGACATTTCATATAACTGGGTCATAACATGTGGTCTTTTGTGTCTGGCTTCTTTCACTGAGCATCACATTTTCAAGGTTCATCTATGTTGTGGTGTGTACCAGTGCCTCATTTCTTTTTATGGGCAAATAATATTCCAGTGTAAGGACATACTACATTTTGCTTGTCCATCAGTTGACAGACACGTGGATTGTTTCCACCTTTTTCCTAATTGTGAAAAATGCAGCTATGAACGTTCAGTATAAGTTTATTTTTGTATAGACATATGTTTTCATTTCTTTGGATATATATCTAGGAGTGGAATTTCAGGGTCAAATAGTAACTCGATTTTAACCTTTTGAGAATCTGCCAGACCGTTTCTCAAAGTGGCTGCAGTATGTACATTCCAGCCAGCAAGTGTAAGAGGTTGTGATTTCTCCACATTCTTGCCAGGGCTTGTTATTACCTATCCTTTTGATTACAACCATTCTAGTGGGTGTGAAGTGGCATCTCATTGTGATTATGATTTGCATTTCCCTGATGACTAATGATGTTGAGCTTCTTTTCATCTGCTTATTATCCATTTGTATATCTTCTTCGGAGAAATGTCCATTCAAATAATTGCCCAGTCTTTAATTGGTTCATTGTTTTATTGAGTTGTCATAGTTCTTTATATGTTTTACATACAAGTCCTTTATCAGATATGTGCTTTGCAAATATTTTCTCAGTTCTGGGGATTATCCTTTACTTTCTTTATAGTGTCCTTTGAAACACCAAAGTTTTAAATTTTAATGAAGTCCAATTATCTACTTTTTCTTTTGTTGTTTGTGGTTTTGGTATTATATCTTAAGACACCATTGCCAAATTCAAGGTTATGAAGATTTACCCCTATCTTTTCTTCTAAGAATTTTATAGTTTTGGCTCTTACCTTTAGGACTTGAACCCTTTTGAGGTAATATTTATATCTGGTATGAGAGAAGGGTATAAGTTCATTCTTTGCCTGTAGATACCCATTTGTCCCAGCATTTGTTAAAGAGACTATTCTTCCCCTATTTAATTGTCTTGGCACTGGCACCCTTGTTGAAAATCAATTGACCAGAGATGTACGGGTTTATTTCTGAATTCTCAGTTCTACTCCCGTGGTTTAGATGTTTATCCTCATGTCAGTATTACATTGTCTTGGTTACTGTTGCTTTTTTTTTTTTTTAATTTTATTATGGTATGTTAGTCACCATACAATACATCATTAGTTTTTGATGTGGTGATCCACCATCCATTGTTTTCGTATAACACCCAGTGCTCCATGCAGTATGCACCCTCCTTAATACCCATCACCGGGCTAACCCCTCCCCCCTCCCCCCTCCTCTCTAAAACCCTGTTTGTCTCTCAGGGTCCATAGTCTCTCATGGTTCATCTCTCCCTCTAATTCCCCTCCCCCCACATTTTTCCCTTCCTTCT
>NW_028026409.1:0-617 GCF_054177405.1 Leptonychotes weddellii
CTTAAGTTCAGGCTTTTAAAATCAGCCTGAAAGTAAATGTAAAAATCTATATTTTGAAACAAAAATATAGTTGTTCCATACATACTATTTGGGTCCTGCATCCACCCCATCCCGGTGCACAGTTCTACGCCCGAACTTACGCTGGCCCTGTCGTATGTCACAGTACGGAGGTAGGGAGGTACACCATATTCTTTGTCATTACTCCATATTGCTACATTGGATTCATTTAGTGGATTCCCCATGGGTCAGCGTTCAGGGATTGTCTCATTTTCACCAACATCACTGCCACTTCCATCTTTGCACAGAGATCTCGGTACATCGGAGCGATTGCAGGATGTGTCCGAAAAGTCGGATCGCTGGACACGAGGGTGTGAGCACTTTACATTTTGCCCGTATTGCAGTCTGACCCTCTCAGTGGGTTGCAAATGTACTCTGCCAGCACTGTCTCGTGAGTGGAGGTCTGCATACACACCACCACCCCTCCCATCCTTCTGCCAACCCTGGGCTTTACCTTTTAACTCTTTGCCAAGCAGATGAGAGCCTCTCTTTACCATTTCCATTTCCTTAATGATCAGCAAGGTTGATCAGTTTGGGGCTGTTCTTCCAAGTGCCACATC
>NW_028026410.1:0-617 GCF_054177405.1 Leptonychotes weddellii
CAGATGTTTAACCGACTGAGCCACCCAGGTGCCCAAACTTGCCAACTTTTAAAACAACACCAGTCATTTTAGTATTTCTCACAGTTTCTGAATGGGTCAGGAATTGGGTGAGCATTGGGATGGGTGCTTTGGGCTCAGGGTTTCTCAGGGGGTTCCAATCAGATGGTAGCAGGAGCTGGAACAGTGAGGGTTTGAAGCATCTGAAGGCTGGTCAGCCATGACTCTCTTTCTTTCTCCTGATCTCCTTCCTCCCCTTCCCTCTTTCCCGCCTGCTCTGTATAGTCTCAGGGCCTGTCCATCTGGTTTCTCAATGGGAGATAGTTTGAATTTCCTCACAGCATGGTGGCCTCAGGGCAGCTAAAGATGTCAAGAGTGAATATTCCAGCAGTGAAAGCAGAGACTGCATGTAGCCTTAGAAGTCATAGAGCTCTATTGGTTGAAGCAGTCCTAAAAGCCCCCCAAGCCCACCCAGTTTCATGGGGAGAGGATGCAGACCAGCCTCTTGATGGGAGGAATATTACAGTCACATGAAGAACGTGTAGGATAGAAATACTCTTGCAGACTCATTTTAGACCCAAAGACACCCCCAGATTTAAAGTGAGGGGGTGGAAAACCAT
>NW_028026411.1:0-617 GCF_054177405.1 Leptonychotes weddellii
TATTTCCCTTAGCATGATGTCTTCAAGGTCCATCCATGTCGTACCATGTTTCAGAATTTCCTGCCTTTATAAAGCTGAGTAATAAACCATTTTGTGTGTATAACACACTTTGTTTATCCATGCATCCATCGATGGACACTTGGGTTACTTCCAGCTTTTGGCTATCGTGAATAATGCTGCTATGAACCTGGGTGTACCAATGTCTGTTTGAGTTCTTGCTTTTAGTTCCTTTAATTACCAGAATTGGAATTGTTGGGTCATATGGTATTTCTATGTTTAATTTTTTGAGGAACCACCATGCTGTTTTCTATAGCAGCTGTGCTATTTTGCATTCCTACCAGTGATGCACAAGAGCTACAATCTCTCCAAATCCTCACCAGTTTGTGTTATTTTTTGTGTTTTTATTTTTTTTATTTTTTTTTAATTTTTTGTGTTTTTGATAGTAGCTATCCTAATGAGTGTGATGTACATTATTTTTAAATACCAAGAATGCATTCTTCAATCATCCCTCACACTCTGGGGTAATGTTCTCTAAACTGCTATGGAGGGCGCCTGGGTGGCTCAGTTGGTTAAGCGACTGCCTTCGGCTCAGGTCATGATCCTGGAGTCCCTGGATC
>NW_028026412.1:0-617 GCF_054177405.1 Leptonychotes weddellii
GAAGACTAAGCATGAAGCCAGGGAAAGGAGCAGAGTGGCCACCAACCTTTAAAGGCAGTTAGGGCACACATGGGTCTCACCCTCCTCCACTCATGCATTGAACAAAGTACAATCTCCAAGGAAAAATGGGTTGCTTTCAACAGGTTACTTGGCGAGTAAAGGAAGGGTTGGTGGCTGGCAGTGTTTATTTCTCCTGTATATGTATAATGGCTAAGGGGACTTGAACATCTGTGGCCCTGGGTTGTCACGGGTGAATTAAATTGGTTGATCTTCACATATTAAACCAACCTTGCATTCCTGGAATGATCCAGCTCAGTCATAAGGGATAGTGGGAAAGAGACACATTGATCAGACCTCAGGCTCAGGTTCCATGCTCCCTTTCTTCTCTCCAGACTTCAGGCACACAGGACCTTTTAGCCAAACAACCCAACAGCTCCCTAAGCCTTGGAAATAAATACCAGGTCTTCTGGAGCAGTGATCTTCAAACTGTTTTTCTCTTACACCATCTAGAATAATTTTTAAAAAGTATATACTCCCATAAATGTTGTAAAGTTGATCTCTAAAATGTTTTCACATATTTAAATAGCTTAAAAGGATTCTGGGGCATTGTAATTATT
>NW_028026413.1:0-617 GCF_054177405.1 Leptonychotes weddellii
GCCTGCCAGTGCAGGTGGCCTGAGCACGGGCCGACTTCCCAGTGTGCCGATGTGGGTGTCCATGTCAGCCCAGAGCAAGCACTGCTATCTGGACTCAGCGCCGGCTGCCTGACGTGAGCACATGCACCCACCCACTTACACGAAGGAGGAGTGGGACTGGCCCCCATCGCCCTCCCCAGGTCCTCTCCACACAGTCACTTGCCACGGTTCCCACCAGCACCAGGTGCAGAAGGGACCCAACGGCTCAGCCCCAATTCTAAGTCAGCTACACGTGCTTGAAGAACACGGCACCTAAAATTGATTTTCTCTTCTCCTTTAAAAAGTGGAGTGAGTACAGCTTGGAAAAACAACACTTATTCCTCAAAATCAGATGAAAATTATGAAAAATTATTAAAGTAACCTAGATATAAAAACATTCAAATATTAACAGATAATCCCAAGAACGGCTTATCATGTTACACACAGGATTGTGGAGGAAACAACTTAGTTTTGACTTGTGTTTTAATTTTTTTATTTTTATTTAAAATTTTATTTATTTATTTGACAGAGAGAGAAAGAGCACAAGTAGGCAGAGGGAGAAGGAGAAGCAGGCTCCCCGCTGAGCACAGAGCCCAACG
>NW_028026414.1:0-617 GCF_054177405.1 Leptonychotes weddellii
CTTGCTAACTGCCCTTGCCCCAAAGAGGGGCTCAAATCAGATACATACTGTAATGCAACCAGTAGGAATAAGAGCAATGATGAGTGATGCCTGGGCATTCCCCCTTGGAGGGGAATGAGCCTTCCTGCACAAGAATACTCAATGGAAACCTGTTTCTGTACAATCATGTGCATTGAGAAAGGGTGATTTGCTTCACCCTCAGCTAATATGGAACCCATAAATAACAGAATAATGGGCGTGGTCCTTGATAAGACCCTGGTTCTGCTCCCTGGTTGTGGCTCTCTGTCCACTGTTCTCCACAGACTCTGAGTTGGATCTCCTAGAGGTCCTTCCTCTGCTATCATCCTGCTTGAGTTATTCTAAAGAAGGCATCTAAAAATAAGTTTTTCTTCTTGGTGGCTGAGCAGTGTCATGATTTTTTTGGTGGGGAGTGAGTTGGTTGATTTGGTTTTATTTTAGCTCAATTCCTGACTATATAAAGCTGGGAAGCAAGGGGTCTTTTTATATCTGTAACAGTCTCAGTATCTTTCAATCTGGGCACTTTTGCCAGTAGAGGTCTCTCAAAAGTTTTCTATGTACTTAATTCAAGTTAAATCCAAGTGCCAAGAGCCACACCC
>NW_028026415.1:0-617 GCF_054177405.1 Leptonychotes weddellii
TTTCTCACCCATAAAATGGTGATAACAGCAATAGAGTCCTCATAAATTGGTAAGAGGATTAAATGAAATGATGGGGCAAAGGTTGTCATATAGCAGGTGCACAGAAGTAGTAACTATTATATGTGTGCCTGCCTCCAGGGTCCTTAGACTTCCCGGGAGTGGGTGTGGATTGGTGGGTTACTGGGTCTGGCTCTGAACCAGAGATGGTGTGGACTGGGGGGTGGTTCTGGGCATGGGACAGGAGGTCTGGGGAGTATACTCTGTCAGGTATGGCCCAACATGGGATCCTGAGCTGTGATCTGCTAGGGCTGCCATTTTCCAAGAGCTCCAGGACAACCATGACCCACAGTCGGCCAAAGGGGGTGCTGGCTGATTAGATTCAGGGGGGCTCTACTCCCTCTTCCAGTGGAAGAGGAAAATCTTTTCCATTCCCAACTCTCTGAACTAGGAAGGACACTGAATTTTATAGAGCTGTAAAACACACAGAAACTTTTATTTGGACATGAAATAAAATACCAGAATCAGTTTTGTACCTGCAAATAATCTTTCTCCTTTTTGGAAGTGAAGCCCATGGAAGGTTATCTCTCACATTATCTCTTTTTTTTTTTTTAAAGATT
>NW_028026416.1:0-617 GCF_054177405.1 Leptonychotes weddellii
AAAAAAAAAGAAAAAGAAAATGGCCCCAGCACACAGGAAAGAGTGGAAACTGCCAGGATGGTGCCTTGGATTCAGCAAGTGATGGTTAGCATAGTAAGAAGGAGGCATTCTAGGGACAGTTAGGAGGAGGGCAAAGCAAGTGGTGAATTGCTTGCATGTTAGGAAGGAGGTAGGGAGAGGAGGCAGACGTGGTGCCCTGGTTTCTGGTGTGAGCACCCAGTGGGCAGAATGACCACTCACTGAGGCAGGGGCCCCAGCAAAGCCACAGGAGTGCACAGAGAGATGATGTGCTCAGGCTGGGAAAGGTCGATTTGAAGGTGCCTTAGGACATCCAGGTGGAGGCACCTCATAAGCAGCTGGAGATGCAAGCCAAAAATTCCAAAGGGAGAACTGAGAGCTAGAGTGGTGGCCTTTGCAGTCGGTGGCATTTCGGGAGAGGGGGAGAGAGGGCTCCATGAAAGTTACTTCCCTGTGCCTCTGATTCCCAGTCTGACGACAACAAATTGGTTGAGCGTGTAAATTGGCTATCCTGTAAGGCACCAGAACAGGACCTGGCATGTAATAAATATTCAAGAACGGCTATTGTTAATGAACATCTTTGGAGAAGAGCAAATGGC
>NW_028026417.1:0-617 GCF_054177405.1 Leptonychotes weddellii
TGATGGGTATTAAGGAGGGCATGTGTTGTGATGAGCACTGGGTGTTATATGTAACTAATCAATCCCTGAACACTACATCAAAAATTAATGATGTATTGTACAGTGGCTAACTGAACATAATAAAAAAATAAAAATAAAATAAAATAAAATGTAGGTGATGGGTATTAGGAGGGCACTTTTTGTGATGAGCACTGGGTGTTGTATTTAAGTGATGAATCACTGAATTATACTCCAGAAACCAATATTACATTGTGTTAACTAAGTAAAATTTAAATTAAAAATATATATATAAATTAAAATTAACATTAAAATTAAAAAATAAATAAAATGTAGGAGCTCTCTCTTGAATTCCAAATCTCTCTATATAGCAATCTATTCCTAGATAACCCTCTGATATATCACAGTGAAACTATTCAAACTGAGCCCATTATACAGCCCCACCGCCTGTCCCTTCTATTCTTCCTTGCCAATATCAACCAAGCAACCCAAGTCAAAATCAGAGGATCATCCTATGGTTTTTTCTTCTACCATCCAACATCAAATCAGCCACCAAGACCTTTTCTACTTCAACCCATACATACCTCTGGGTTTTGCCCCTCTGATCCATCCCACTGTTC
>NW_028026418.1:0-617 GCF_054177405.1 Leptonychotes weddellii
CTGGCAGTGTTCCCAGCCTGGGAAATGGAGTCTTTTTGTATCTGGATGCCTGGGGCGGGCTTGCAGTCCAAGGGATTGGGTGTCGCAAGGACAGGCGGCCCTGCCCAGCCTTTCTTCAGAGAGAGAGGAGTTCAGGCCTGCAGAGATTTGGGGCTAGGGTCAGGCTTCACCTCCTGGTCGTGAGACAGGCTTCAGCTCATTGCATAGGCACAGATGGACCCCAGATAGCACAGAACGAGAGCCAAGATCCAGGCTCTGTTGATCGGGGGGTGACAGCAAGGGCCCCTAAGGTGGGACAGCTGTTTGCAAAACACTTCACTGCATGTTTTTATAAATGTACAATTCGCCGGGTACTGACTTCGTGCCAGGCCTGTGCTGGACGCTTCATGTTCTTCATTTTACAGATGGGGACTTCATGGTTTGGGGCGGAGGGGTGGAGAGCACTGGTGCAGACCCACACAGTTAACAACAGGCGGGTCTAGGGCCAAATCCATCTGCTTCAATTTGCATTCAGAAAAGGCAGCAGAATATATGGAAAGCTCATGACTTTTGAGTCTCACAGGCTGGACAAGTTAATAGTCTTCTCATCTATAAAATGGGGATAATAAGGCCAGCAC